>NC_135568.1:19635209-19725209 GCF_964340395.1 Glandiceps talaboti
TTTGGTTTTAATGCATCATTTGCATAATTAATGATTGGGGGGGGGTAATTAGACAATATTGTAGCTTTACACATTGATTGTAACAAAGCACACATGTCCCTATTAGACATTTGAATAATCAGGTTCATAAAGAACCATTAGTCAATTCCAATATATACACAGGAAATGTACTTGATTTCAGTGAGTAACTTAATACATATGAAATTGCTACTTGTTTTTGAGTAAAGAATGTTACAGTGTAGTCATAGATTGCTAGCCTTAAAAATGCTTGGCAAAATTGTATACTATTTATTCAGTTAGAACGTAAGTCAGCCTAAGAGTGAGAAACTACATGTGTAAGCCAAGAGAACACTTTCACTTTACAGTAGAGTCAACTTGTCAAAATCAAAGGATATACATGTACCATTCCCAGGAGGTGGCTATTGCTATTGTATTATACAACTGCCAACATCAGACTGTTGAGGAATAGACCCTGTTAGAAACAGTGAAAGTAAACAAATGAATTGGATTAATAACACTTGGCACAGCAAGTTGGAAATACAGAGAGAAAAGTACTACATTCCATCATTTGATGTGAATAGGTGTATGGCCGCTTTACAGAATAGTTCACATTCACAAACAAATTTGAAGTTCCCTTGGCAATTCATGTACATGCAGAGAGGCCATAGAACTGTTCTTATCAAACCATGAAATGTAATGCAAGTCTGTTGTTCCAACATGCTGTGCCAATTGTTATTAATCCAATTCCTTAGTTTACTTTCCCTGTTTGTAACAACTAACGAGTTCCATTAAACAACAGTCTGATGTCAATGGTGATATCAGAATATTGAATTATGAAATGAAGTTGACATAACAAAGATAAACAAGCAGAGTGGATTTGCATCATCAGTATATTGATATTATATCATATACAATATTTCATATTTAGAAAGTTGAGGTTTAGGTTATTTGCTTGTAGTTGCACTCTAAACATATTTGAAGCTATGTATGCCATGTCTTTTTGTAATGCTTTATCAGGTCATACTAAATTCTGTCAGTTTATAATGTGGGAACTGTATAGGGTAATATATATATTGACATGATGTGAAAGCACTTATAAGAAACCTTGAAGACTTAAAAAGCTATTCTTTTTCTAAAAGTAATTGGGTTTGACAGTTTTGTTGTTGGCTGGTACATGTATATAGCTTGATATCCTTGTTGTGCAGCAGACATGTTTATAATGTCTTCTATATAATATAATCTAGACTTAGCTCTCCAATCTAACATACAATACCAGTAATAAGAATGCCCTGTCACCCCTGTACAGTCAGGTGACATGGAGTCACATCTTACAAACTGTGGATAATTTTAATGATTGAATATTGAACAAGTTTGCACTCACCAACTTACCTAGTGCATTTACAGGAATGTACCACAGGGGCATGTATTATTGCTTAGATTGAAAATAGCATACGAAACCTGCTGCTTTATACAAGGGTTGACATACTAGTACTAATAGATATAACACACAAGGGTTGACATACTAGTACTAATATATATAACACACAAGGGTTGACATACTAGTACTAATAGATATAACACACAAGGGTTGACATACTAGTACTAATAGATATAACACACAAGGGTTGACATACTAGTACTAATAGATATAACACACAAGGGTTGACATACTAGTACTAATAGATATAACACACAAGGGTTGACATACTAGTACTAATAGATATAATACACAAGGGTTGACATACTAGTACTAATAGATATAACACACAAGGGTTGACATACTAGTACTAATAGATATAACACACAAGGGTTGACATACTAGTACTAATAGATATAACACACAAGGGTTGACATACTAGTACTAATAGATATAACACACAAGGGTTGACATACTAGTACTAACAGATATAACACACAAGGGTAGACATACTAGTACTAACAGATATAACACACAAGGGTTGTCATACTAGTACTAATTAAGAAATACTACATGCCCCTATGGAATGTACATTAGGTTTACACTCACCAAACTTACCTCATGTACATTAGGTTTACACTCACCAAACTTACCTCATGTACATTAGGTTTACACTCACCAAACTTACCTCATGTACATTAGGTTTACACTCACCAAACTTACCTCATGTACATTAGGTTTACATTCACCAAACTTACCTCATGTACATTAGGTTTACACTCACCAAACTTACCTCATGTACATTAGGTTTACACTCACCAAACTTACCTCATGTACATTAGGTTTACACTCACCAAACTTACCTCATGTACATTAGGTTTACACTCACCAAACTTACCTCATGTACATTAGGTTTACACTCACCAAACTTACCTCATGTACATTAGGTTTACACTCACCAAACTTACCTCATGTACATTGGGTTTACACTCACCAAACTTCCCTCATGTACATTGGGTTTACACTCACCAAACTTACCTCATGTACATTAGGTTTACACTCACCAAACTTACCTCATGTACATTAGGTTTACACTCACCAAACTTCCCTCATGTACATTGGGTTCACATTAACATATTATTAGCCACAGGTAAACTCAAGGGATCATTTTACCTTGTGTTTGTATCTATAGCCTAAAGATACAGTATATGTACATCATAGATTAGCAGATTTGTTGCATGTACCAGATTTAAGTAAAAAACAGATTACTAAGACTGCAAAATAAAGAATGTCTTGTACTGTGATACCTCATCTAGAGTTACATAGATTGGCAGACAGAAAAACTGGGAATGTAATTAAAACTGAACAGAGAAGAATATTCAGAAAATCTAAGAAAAATACACATTGATTATTAACTAATACATAATATGTTGTGGCATAGATTACTTAATATGTTGAACTAGTCATTAACAAGTATTTGAATGTTATTTCATATCAGTCATAATAGGTTGATCTAGTCAAGTATTTGAATGTTATTTCATATCAGTCATAATAGGTTGAACTAGTCAAGTATTTGAATGTTATTTCATATCAGTCATAATAGGTTGAACTAGTCAAGTATTTGAATGTTATTTCATATCAGTCATAATAGGTTGAACTAGTCAAGTATTTGAATGTTATTTCATATCAGTCATAATAGGTTGAACTAGTCAAGTATTTGAATGTTATTTCATATCAGTCATAATAGGTTGAACTAGTCAAGTATTTGAATGTTATTTCATATCAGTCATAATAGGTTGAACTAGTCAAGTATTTGAATGTTATTTCATATCAGTCATAATAGGTTGAACTAGTCAAGTATTTGAATGTTATTTCATATCAGTCATAATAGGTTGAACTAGTCAAGTATTTGAATGTTATTTCATATCAGTCATTACAGGTTGAACTAGTCAAGTATTTGAATGTTATTTCATATCAGTCATAATAGGTTGAACTAGTCAAGTATTTGAATGTTATTTTGTATCAGTCATAATAGGTTGAACTAGTCAAGTATTTGAATGTTATTTTGTATCAGTCATTATAGGTTGAACTAGTCAAGTATTTGAATGTTATTTTGTATCAGTCATAATAGGTTGAATTAGTCAAGTATTTGAATGTTATTTTGTATCAGTCATTATAGGTTGAATTAGTCATACAAGTATTTGAATGTTATTTCATGTCAGTCATACACCAGATTTAAACTGTTGGTGAGGTTCAGTAGTATACACCAGATTTAAACTGTTGGTGAGGTTCAGTAGTATACACCAGATTTAAACTGAGTGCCTTCTGTAAGGGCAGTCTGGAGTTCCTAGACATAATAATTTCCTGAAATGCAAAATCTTGGCTATAGACGTATATTACAAAGATAACAGTAGGGATTATTAGACAAATGAATAAACATTCAAAAAATGTATGCAAATATACCTAGCAACAAGACCATGCCCATGGCAACAGTCATAGATGATATATATCACAAAAATAACATCAGGAATTCATAGACAAGCGAACAAATATTAAAAACTGTATGCAAATATGTCTAGCAAAATGACCACACTGATAGCAACAGCCAAATGATTGCATATATTGGAAAGATAACAACAGGGATGGATAGGCAACTGGATAATTATTCAGCAACACTATACCTAGCATGGATCAACATTTTTTTTTAAATGTACAGTTGTGCTACAATGCCATTGACACTTTTTTTTTCTCTCACCATTCCAGGGTAAAATAGATTATGATTTCCTGTAGCACATTCCAACCCCACTTTATAGATACAAAAATGTATGACTTTTGCCTATGTCCATCATGAAATCTGTCCCTTTGTGTTTACATCATATACAATGTAGCTTATCCTGAATTGGTGGTGATATTGAATCATCTCTTGGCAGGGAAATTAAAAACACAATAAGACTCTGTGCCTTTTTTCTAGCTGTAGCTTCATTAAATTTTAATATAGCTAAAATGATGAAGGCTTAGTGTTCCATTCATGGGATATTACAGCTGAAATGATGAAGGCTTGATGTTTCACTCATGGGACATTACAGCTAAAATGCTGTAGGCTTAGTGTTTCATTCATGGGATATTACAGCTGAAATGATGTAGACTTGGCAGGGATGTTACTTTTGGTTTGTTGCAGAAGTGTGGCAGAGATGTTACTTTTGGTTTGTGGCAGGGATGTTACTTTTGGTTTGTTGTTGAAGTGTGGCAGGAATGTTACTTTTGGTTTGTTGTTGAAGTGTGGCAGGGATGTTACTTTTGGTTTATTGGTGAAGTGTGGCAGGGATGTTACTTTTGGTTTGTTGGTGAAGTGTGGCAGGGATGTTACTTTTGGTTTGTTGTTGAAGTGTGGCAGGGATGTTACTTTTGGTTTGTTGTTGAAGTGTGGCAGGAATGTTACTTTTGGTTTGTTGTTGAACTTGAAGTGTGGCAGGGATGTTACTTTTGGTTTGTTGTTGAAGTGTGGCAGGAATGTTACTTTTGGTTTGTTGTTGAACTTGAAGTGTTGCAGGGATGTTACTTTTGGTTTGTTGGTGAAGTGTGGCAGGGATGTTACTTTTGGTTTGTTGTTGAAGTGTGGCAGGGATGTTACTTTTGGTTTGTTGGTGAAGTGTGGCAGGGATGTTTCTTTTGGTTTGTTGGTGAAGTGTGGCAGGGATGTTACTTTTGGTTTGTTGGTGAAGTGTGGCAGGGATGTTACTTTTGGTTTGTTGGTGAAGTGTTGCAGGAATGTTACTTTTGGTTTGTTGTTGAAGTGTGGCAGGGATGTTACTTTTGGTTTGTTGGTGAAGTGTGGCAGGGATGTTACTTTTGGTTTGTTGTTGAAGTGTGGCAGGAATGTTACTTTTGGTTTGTTGTTGAACTTGAAGTGTTGCAGGGATGTTAGTTTTGGTTTGTTGGTGAAGTGTGGCAGGGATGTTAGTTTTGGTTTGTTGTTGAAGTGTGGCAGGGATGTTACTTTTGGTTTGTTGTTGAAGTGTTGCAGGGATGTTACTTTTGGTTTGTTGTTGAAGTGTGGCAGGAATGTTACTTTTGGTTTGTTGGTGAAGTGTGGCAGGGATGTTACTTTTGGTTTGTTGTTGAAGTGTGGCAGGAATGTTACTTTTGGTTTGTTGTTGAAGTGTTGCAGGGATGTTACTTTTGGTTTGTTGGTGAAGTGTGGCAGGGATGTTACTTTTGGTTTGTTGTTGAAGTGTGGCAGGAATGTTACTTTTGGTTTGTTGTTGAACTTGAAGTGTTGCAGGGATGTTACTTTTGGTTTGTTGTTGAACTTGAAGTGTTGCAGGGATGTTACTTTTGGTTTGTTGTTGAACTTGAAGTGTGGCAGGGATGTTACTTTTGGTTTGTTGTTGAAGTGTGGCAGGAATGTTACTTTTGGTTTGTTGTTGAACTTGAAGTGTTGCAGGGATGTTACTTTTGGTTTGTTGGTGAAGTGTGGCAGGGATGTTACTTTTGGTTTGTTGTTGAAGTGTGGCAGGGATGTTACTTTTGGTTTGTTGGTGAAGTGTGGCAGGGATGTTACTTTTGGTTTGTTGTTGAAGTGTGGCAGGGATGTTACTTTTGGTTTGTTGGTGAAGTGTGGCAGGGATGTTACTTTTGGTTTGTTGGTGAAGTGTTGCAGGAATGTTACTTTTGGTTTGTTGGTGAAGTGTGGCAGGGATGTTACTTTTGGTTTGTTGGTGAAGTGTGGCAGGGATGTTACTTTTGGTTTGTTGTTGAAGTGTGGCAGGGATGTTACTTTTGGTTTGTTGTTGAAGTGTGGCAGGGATGTTACTTTTGGTTTGTTGTTGAAGTGTGGCAGGAATGTTACTTTTGGTTTGTTGGTGAAATGTGGCAGGAATGTTACTTTTGGTTTGTTGTTGGGTCATTATTCTTTACTTTTTAAGATTAACATAATGTCATGCATAGATATTAGCATTAGCAGTAACAGGTGACATTAATTACTTGACTTAATGTTAACCATTGTATTGTTGATTTTGACATATTTACCATGTTTACTAGAAACCAATATAATCAGATGTTATTGATTATATTACAAAACAATATGTACTGAAATTATTTTAAATATTAGAAACTGATTAACTAAGGGGTAAGAAATATTATCATGGAAAGACCTGTTTTATCAGCTAACACATGTACTATGTATGTCTATAAATCAGTTAGTAATGGAGTTATTGTATATTGCCTTTCATTAAGATGACACTTGTGGAAATCATGGTACCTGTATGGTATATGTAGAGATGAATGTACTAACATCAGTCTAGTAGCAGTGGAAGTCACATGAGTATATTTCAAGATAACTGAATGATAGTAGTGTGAAGTTGAAACCAAGTTCAACTTAAAGATTGGAATCTGATGTCTTTTTGTACAAATGATGTTCTACCAACAAGAGAATTGGGAATCCTGGTCATCTTGGCCTATGAACCATCATTGTTTTATCAACTGTACCTCTATCAATGATGAATTACCATGTCACCTATAGTACTTTTGTTATACCCAGTAATGCATCCAGTGGTACTGTGGCAGTTATTAATGTACTGTGTTTCTTCTGACAACATTGGATATTGAAAATCCTTCTGAACAGTCACTGAACAGAAGAAAATACTGTGTGTGGTTTTGGAGAACCAGAATTAAATCCATACATATCTTCCAACTTGTCATCTCGTTCAAAGCTTGGATAGAACAGAAAGTACATGTATGCCAACTTGGATACAGTAAACTGAGGAGTGTTGGTGTGTACATGTACAGTCATGCATTATTTAAATTTCTGTTGATGTTTCATCAAGTTCTCACATCCAAATTAAACACAATACCAAATATTTCATTGACTAATTTGACACTATTGTGAATGTTGTCAAATGTAGGAAGCATATTCTATTACTGCATCTGACACTTGTTGGCCATGCAATGCCATATAGGTGTTGTTGTTATGCTCCCAATCCAGCGTACATACCACTGATGCCACAATGTCCATCTCATATCGTACATTATATCCTGCAACACAAGGTAATTCACTCATCGCTATATTTTACGCTTTCAACATTACACTGAAAGATGCCAGCTTGGTGTATACATGGTGATGTATGCACTCATAGCATAGACCTATAGTGGTTCCAATTCAACAACAATTCAAACCTTACCCTACAACTTTTGCCACTTATTAAAACTGACAACAGTGAAATTCAGCTTATCAACTGGAAGATCCTAACTGACTCTAACCACTACATATATTATGACTACAGACTCTAACCACTACATGTATTATGACTGTACAGACTCTAACCACTACATGTATTATGACTACAGACTCTAACCACTACATGTATTATGACTGTACAGACTCTAACCACTACATGTATTATGACTGTACAGACTCTAACCACTACATGTATTATGACTGTACAGACTCTAACCACTACATGTATTATGACTACAGACTCTAACCACTACATGTATTATGACTACAGACTCTAACCACTACATGTATTATGACTGTACAGACTCTAACCACTACATGTATTATGACTGTACAGACTCTAACCACTACATGTATTATGACTGTACAGACTCTAACCACTACATGTATTATGACTGTACAGACTCTAACCACTACATGTATTATGACTACAGACTCTAACCACTACATGTATTATGACTACAGACTCTAACCACTACATGTATTATGACTACAGACTCTAACCACTACATGTATTATGACTGTACAGACTCTAACCACTACATGTATTATGACTACAGACTCTAACCACTACATGTATTATGACTACAGACTCTAACCACTACATGTATTATGACTGTACAGACTCTAACCACTACATGTATTATGACTACAGACTCTAACCACTACATGTATTATGACTGTACAGACTCTAACCACTACATGTATTATGACTGTACAAACTCTAACCACTACATGTATTATGACTGTACAGACTCTAACCACTACATGTATTATGACTGTACAGACTCTAACCACTACATGTATTATGACTGTACAGACTCTAACCACTACATGTATTATGACTACAGACTGTAACCACTACATGTATTATGACTACAGACTCTAACCACTACATGTATTATGACTGTACAGACTCTAACCACTACATGTATTATGACTGTACAGACTCTAACCACTACATGTATTATGACTGTACAGACTCTAACCACTACATGTATTATGACTACAGACTCTAACCACTACATGTATTATGACTACAGACTCTAACCACTACATGTATTATGACTACAGACTCTAACCACTACATGTATTATGACTGTACAGACTCTAACCACTACATGTATTATGACTACAGACTCTAACCACTACATGTATTATGACTACAGACTCTAACCACTGCATGTATTATGACTGTACAGACTCTAACCACTACATGTATTATGACTGTACAGACTCTAACCACTACATGTATTATGACTACAGACTCTAACCACTACATGTATTATGACTGTACAGACTCTAACCACTACATGTATTATGACTGTACAAACTCTAACCACTACATGTATTATGACTGTACAGACTCTAACCACTACATGTATTATGACTGTACAGACTCTAACCACTACATGTATTATGACTGTACAGACTCTAACCACTACATGTATTATGACTACAGACTCTAACCACTACATGTATTATGACTACAGACTCTAACCACTACATGTATTATGACTGTACAGACTCTAACCACTACATGTATTATGACTGTACAGACTCTAACCACTACATGTATTATGACTACAGACTCTAACCACTACATGTATTATGACTGTACAAACTCTAACCACTATATGTATTATGACTACAGACTCTAACCACTACATGTATTATGACTGTACAGACTCTAACCACTACATGTATTATGACTACAGACTCTAACCACTACATGTATTATGACTGTACAGACTCTAACCACTACATGTATTATGACTACAGACTCTAACCACTACATGTATTATGACTGTACAGACTCAAACCACTACATGTATTATGACTACAGACTCTAACCACTACATGTATTATGACTACAGACTCTAACCACTACATGTATTATGACTACAGACTCTAACCACTACATGTATTATGACTGTACAGACTCTAACCACTACATGTATTATGACTACAGACTCTAACCACTACATGTATTATGACTACAGACTCTAACCACTACATGTATTATGACTGTACTGACTCTAACCACTACATGTATTATGACTACAGACTCTAACCACTACATGTATTATGACTGTACAAACTCTAACCACTACATGTATTATGACTACAGACTCTAACCACTACATGTATTATGACTACAGACTCTAACCACTACATGTATTATGACTGTACAAACTCTAACCACTACATGTATTATGACTGTACAAACTCTAACCACTACATGTATTATGACTACAGACTCTAACCACTACATGTATTATGACTACAGACTCTAACCACTACATGTATTATGACTGTACAGACTCTAACCACTACATGTATTATGACTGTACAGACTCTAACCACTACATGTATTATGACTACAGACTCTAACCACTACATGTATTATGACTACAGACTCTAACCACTACATGTATTATGACTGTACAGACTCTAACCACTACATGTATTATGACTGTACAGACTCTAACCACTACATGTATTATGACTACAGACTCTAACCACTACATGTATTATGACTACAGACTCTAACCACTACATGTATTATGACTACAGACTCTAACCACTACATGTATTATGACTACAGACTCTAACCACTACATGTATTATGACTACAGACTCTAACCACTACATGTATTATGACTACAGACTCTAACCACTACATGTATTATGACTGTACAGACTCAAACCACTACATGTATTATGACTGTACAGACTCTAACCACTACATGTATTATGACTGTACAGACTCTAACCACTACATGTATTATGACTACAGACTCTAACCACTACATGTATTATGACTACAGACTCTAACCACTACATGTATTATGACTGTACAAACTCTAACCACTACATGTATTATGACTGTACAAACTCTAACCACTACATGTATTATGACTGTACAAACTCTAACCACTACATGTATTATGACTGTACAAACTCTAACCACTACATGTATTATGACTGTACAAACTCTAACCACTACATGTATTATGACTGTACAAACTCTAACCACTACATGTATTATGACTGTACAGACTCTAACCACTACATGTATTATGACTGTACAAACTCTAACCACTACATGTATTATGACTGTACAAACTCTAACCACTAATCTTGTTGTCATTTCTTACTACATATACCCTATTCTGTATCTTACCAGGACATTTTGTTTCTTTTACTTCAGTCATTATATTCTGTGCCTATGTAATTAGACTTATTACATTTGTACTTTATTTCTGTATCTTCATCACAGGAAGCTGAAGAACTAGCATATTTGGGTTACAAAGAAAAGATACCTGGACTTCCTGAGGAAAAATATGACACGGATGGAAGATTAAGAAAAGTTGAATTCAGTGTTCAGCCTATTGAGGTGAGATATAGATAACTTCCATTGTATTGAGTAACAACCTACCTTATTTGTATATATACAACACTAGTCAATTGTTACATGTTTGTTGTAGGTTATTAAAATACTTGGTTAGAATGTTTGTAGGTTATTAAAATACTTGGTTAGAATGTTTGTTGTAGGTTATTACAATACTTGCTTAGAATGTTTGTTGTAGGTTATTAAAATACTTGGTTAGAATGTTTGTAGGTTATTAAAATACTTGGTTAGAATGTTTGTAGGTTATTAAAATACTTGGTTAGAATGTTTGTTGTAGGTTATTAAAATACTTGGTTAGAATGTTTGTAGGTTATTAAAATACTTGGTTAGAATGTTTGAATTTCCATTTGAAGACTTGGTTAGAATGTTTGTTGTAGGTTATTACAATACTTGGTTAGAATGTTTGTAGGTTATTAAAATACTTGGTTAGAATGTTTGAATTTCCATTTGAAGACTTGGTTAGAATGTTTGTAGTAGGTTATTACAATACTTGGTTAGAATGTTTGTAGGTTATTAAAATACTTGGTTAGAATGTTTGTAGTAGGTTATTACAATACTTGGTTAGAATGTTTGTAGGTTATTACAATACTTGGTTAGAATGTTTGTAGGTTATTACAATACTTGGTTAGAATGTTTGTAGTAGGTTATTACAATACTTGGTTAGAATGTTTGTAGGTTATTACAATACTTGGTTAGAATGTTTGTAGGTTATTAAAATACTTGGTTAGAATGTTTGTTGTAGGTTATTACAATACTTGGTTAGAATGTTTGTTGTAGGTTATTAAAATACTTGGTTAGAATGTTTGTAGGTTATTAAAATACTTGGTTAGAATGTTTGTTGTAGGTTATTACAATACTTGGTTAGAATGTTTGTAGGTTATTAAAATACTTGGTTAGAATGTTTGTTGTAGGTTATTAAAATACTTGGTTAGAATGTTTGTAGGTTATTACAATACTTGGTTAGAATGTTTGTAGGTTATTAAAATACTTGGTTAGAATATTTGTTGTAGGTTATTAAAATACTTGGTTAGAATGTTTGTTGTAGGTTATTACAATACTTGGTTAGAATGTTTGTTGTAGGTTATTACAATACTTGGTTAGAATGTTTGTAGGTTATTAAAATACTTGGTTAGAATGTTTGTTGTAGGTTATTAAAATACTTGGTTAGAATGTTTGTAGGTTATTACAATACTTGGTTAGAATGTTTGTAGGTTATTAAAATACTTGGTTAGAATATTTGTTGTAGGTTATTACAATATTTGGTTAGAATGTTTGTTGTAGGTTATTAAAATACTTGGTTAGAATGTTTGTAGGTTATTACAATACTTGGTTAGAATGTTTGTAGGTTATTACAATACTTGGTTAGAATGTTTGTTTAGGTTATTAAAATACTTGGTTAGAATATTTGTTGTAGGTTATTACAATATTTGGTTAGAATGTTTGTAGTAGGTTATTACAATACTTGGTTAGAATGTTTGTAGGTTATTACAATACTTGGTTAGAATGTTTGTAGGTTATTACAATACTTGGTTAGAATGTTTGTAGGTTATTACAATACTTGGTTAGAATGTTTGTTTAGGTTATTAAAATACTTGGTTAGAATGTTAGTAGGTTATTACAATACTTGGTTAGAATGTTAGTAGGTTATTACAATACTTGGTTAGAATGTTTGTAGGTTATTACAATACTTGGTTAGAATGTTTGTAGGTTATTACAATACTTGGTTAGAATGTTTGTTTAGGTTATTAAAATACTTGGTTAGAATGTTTGTTGTAGAGTATTACAATATTTGGTTAGAATATTTGTTGTAGAGTATTACAATATTTGGTTAGAATGTTTGTAGGTTATTACAATACTTGGTTAGAATGTTTGTAGGTTATTACAATACTTGGTTAGAATGTTTGTAGTAGGTTATTAAAATACTTGGTTAGAATGTTTGTAGTAGGTTATTAAAATACTTGGTTAGAATGTTTGTAGGTTATTAAAATACTTGGTTAGAATGTTTGTAGGTTATTAAAATACTTGGTTAGAATGTTTGTAGTAGGTTATTACAATACTTGGTTAGAATGTTTGTTGTAGGTTATTAAAATACTTGGTTAGAATATTTGTTGTAGGTTATTACAATATTTGGTTAGAATGTTTGTTGTAGGTTATTACAATATTTGGTTAGAATGTTTGTAGGTTATTACAATATTTGGTTAGAATGTTTGTTGTAGGTTATTAAAATACTTGGTTAGAATGTTTGTAGGTTATTAAAATATTTGGTTAGAATGTTTGTAGGTTATTACAATATTTGGTTAGAATGTTTGTTGTAGGTTATTAAAATACTTGGTTAGAATGTTTGTAGGTTATTACAATACTTGGTTAGAATGTTTGTAGGTTATTACAATACTTGGTTAGAATGTTTGTTGTAGGTTATTACAATACTTGGTTAGAATGTTTGTAGGTTATTACAATACTTGGTTAGAATGTTTGTTGTAGGTTATTACAATACTTGGTTAGAATGTTTGTAGGTTATTACAATACTTGGTTAGAATGTTTGTTGTAGGTTATTAAAATACTTGGTTAGAATGTTTGTAGGTTATTAAAATACTTGGTTAGAATGTTTGAATTTCCATTTGAAGACTTGGTTAGAATGTTTGTAGTAGGTTATTACAATACTTGGTTAGAATGTTTGTTGTAGGTTATTAAAATACTTGGTTAGAATGTTTGTAGGTTATTAAAATACTTGGTTAGAATGTTTGTTGTAGGTTATTAAAATACCTGGGTGGAATATTTCCTGGAGATGTCTAAAACCAAATATCAATTAAAGTAAAGTGTGCGTTCACAAACAACGGCAGTGGTGATGATTTCAGATACAACATATATATAGGAAATATATGCATTATATATTGTGTAGTTACATGGATATAGTAAATATATGCATTATATATTGTGTAGTTACATATATATAGGAAATATATGCATTATATATTGTGTAGTTACATGGATATAGTAAATATATGTATTGTGTAGTTACATGGATATAGTAAATATATATATTGTGTAGTTACATGGATATAGTAAATATATGTATTGTGTAGTTACATGGATATAGTAAATATATGTATTGTGTAGTTACATGGATATAGTAAATATATGTATTGTGTAGTTACATGGATATAGTAAATATATGTATTGTGTAGTTACATGGATATAGTAAATATATGTATTGTGTAGTTACATGGATATAGTAAATATATATATTGTGTAGTTACATGGATATAGTAAATATATGTATTGTGTAGTTACATGGATATAGTAAATATATATATTGTGTAGTTACATGGATATAGTAAATATATGTATTGTGTAGTTACATGGATATAGTAAATATATGTATTGTGTAGTTACATGGATATAGTAAATATATGTATTGTGTAGTTACATGGATATAGTAAATATATATATTGTGTAGTTACATGGATATAGTAAATATATGTATTGTGTAGTTACATGGATATAGTAAATATATATATTGTGTAGTTACATGGATATAGTAAATATATATATTGTGTAGTTACATGGATATAGTAAATATATGTATTGTGTAGTTACATGGATATAGTAAATATATGTATTGTGTAGTTACATGGATATAGTAAATATATATGTATTGTGTAGTTACATGGATATAGTAAATATATGTATTGTGTAGTTACATGGATATAGTAAATATATGTATTGTGTAGTTACATGGATATAGTAAATATATGCATTATATATTGTGTAGTTACATGGATATAGTAAATATATGCATTGTGTAGTTACGAGTATATTGTAAATATGTACCGGTACATTGTATACTGTGTAGCTATATTGTAAATGCTATAATTATATTGCATTTCTCTGATATGAAATTGTAATAGAGAAATAATAGATAATATGACTTTCTGTATACTTTCATATTGTACTAGACTGTGACAGTTACTATTAATGTGTTATGTACTACTGCCCTCTTTAGGTGCACACTGTAAAAGCTAATACTAATGCCACTGTCAGGTTAATAAATATGTCATAATCATAATTCTACTATGTGAATGATGAAGTAACTATTTCCCTCTCACCAAAATGGCACAGAGCAATGATTGACAACACCTGTATTGGTGTCACAGTATAAATATACATCTTACTAGTCAATACTAATACTGTAATAGGTATGGGGGGGGGGGGGGTTGTCACAGTATAAATATACATCTTACTAGTCAATACTAATAATACTGTAATAGGTGGGGGGTGGGGGTCACAGTATAAATATACATCTTACTAGTCAATACTAATAATACTGTAATAGGTAGGGGGGTGTCACAGTATAAATATACATCTTACTAGTCAATACTAATAATACTGTAATAGGTAGGGGGGGTGTCACAGTATAAATATACATCTTACTAGTCAATACTAATAATACTGTAATAGGTATGAGGGGGTGTCACAGTATAAATATACATCTTACTAATCGAATCTCACGCAACATAAGCACTCAGACAGCAGCAACTAAAGACACCAAGATATTCTTGTTTTTGAGCTTGAGAATTATTTATCAGCACCAAATTATCACATACAACGCAATAATGTTATAAATAATACAGTTCAACATAATCTATCTTATACTAGGATTCTAGGACAACTGCCCCCCCCCCCCCCCCCCCCGGACAATTGCCCCCGGACAATTGCCCCCGAAGGACAACTGCCCCCCCCCCCCCCCCCCCCCCCAGACAATTGCCCCGGAAGGACAACTGCCCCCCAGACAATTGCCCCCGGACAACTGCCCCCCGGACAATTGCCCCCGGACAATTGCCCCCGAAGGACAACTGCCCCCCGGACAATTGCCCCCGGACAACTGCCCCTGAAGGACAACTGTACCTCGGACAATTGCCCCCGAAGGACAACTGCCTCTCGGACTACTGCCCCCGAACGAAAAAAAAAATAGTATTACAGATGTACGGGTTTGTCATTCATTAAAAAGTCACCGTCGGCAACTTACCGACGCAATTTGCATACATTATACTCACTACATTCACATGTTTTACTCTATTGTTATCTGTGATTATTGTTATAAAAGTCGGCATGATGCTTTAACTTACCGCTGTAATTCACATAATTTATATGCACGTTCTACTCTATTGTCATCTGTGATAATTGTTACGACAATTATATTATTTTTTCTACTTTTGACTCGTTTTCTATCTTGTTACCTGTATATTTTGTATTGAACTGATAATAGATAAATCTTTTCTAGTAAAAAAAATGACTTCGTGTTTGTGTTTAGTGAGTATAATGTACGCAAATTGCGGCGGTAAGTTGCCGATGGTGACTTTTTAATGAATGACAAACCCGTACATCTGTAATACTAGTTTTTTTTTCGTTCGGGGGCAGTAGTCCGGGGGGCAATTGTCCTTCGGGGGCAGTTGTCCGGGGGGCAATTGTCCGGGGGGCAGTTGTCCTTTGGGGGCAATTGTCCCGGGGGGCAGTTGTCCTGTTACCTTATACTAGT
Source organism: Glandiceps talaboti (assembly GCF_964340395.1). Lineage (NCBI taxonomy): Eukaryota > Metazoa > Hemichordata > Enteropneusta > Spengelidae > Glandiceps > Glandiceps talaboti. The sequence continues at coordinate 19,651,813 of NC_135568.1, forward strand.
GTTCTTTGGTCTCTACACTGGTCTTCAATGGTGGCTGAACAGATGGTTTATGTCGGAATGACTAAATGATGTGTACAGAAATTGTCCAATACGTCTTTATCTTTACGAATGTTAAATTTCGCTATTCTCAAACTGCACTGTTTTTCACACCAAAGCCTTTACCTTTGACGGCTATACACCCAACATGGAAACTTCTTGTTGCCAGTAGGTAGTAGTTTACCTCACACTTACTTCAAAGGTGGATGTGGACATTTTATACAGGTGAACAATGCACATTGAGTTCCGACAAAGAGCATGTATACACGTGGATAGCTGAACACCGACGCACCATTCCACGTCGACCAAGCGTCACTGCTACCTTGCACCACCATTGTCTGGCGAAGTCTGACTCCCACCTTCTACACTAACATAAGACGTTGTTCTCTCTAATTAGTTTCTCATTGTCTCAACTATAATATACTCTCTCGACCAATCAAAAGATCTAATGTCTCTCGAGTCATTATAATAATAGCACATCCAGGTGGACGTCTACACAGTTGTATGTTAATGAATTCAGAGTACAAAATAAACTACTTCAAATACATTTAGTGCTAATACTCAAGCTCTACGTAACACAAGCTTCATTAGAATTGATGGTGTAGTTTTTAGATATCGTGTCCACAGACAGACAGACAGACAGACACACACACACACACACACACACACACACACACACACACACACATATACACATAGACAAACAGAACCTAACATTTCAATCCTTAAAGGAGGTAAAAATGCACTCTTCAAATTCAATTAAATTTGGTACATACTTGCATATGTTCTGTTGCATTCCAACAATTATTGTGTCTAGGAACGGAAATCTAAAGACTTTGTCATTACAGTAGGCATTCAGTTTAAATCTAAAAATATTGTTTCCCAACAAGGTACCATGATGATGTAATAAAGTAACGATTTGAGAAGCTGGTGTTGTGTTTATTTTCTAAATCAATTTTAACTATTCTTGTTTGTTTGTGTAAGAAATCAACTTTACTGTGACTACATTATAAATTATTTATGAGTTAGTTCTACTGAGTGCTGTCCACTGGTGACCCTTTCTGGTCCCCACTCACCATGAAAAAGGACTTGCTATTTCATGGTGAGTCTGGGGCGACGAAGGTGCCTTGTAGGGAAAACATATTTTTAAAAAGCAAAAAAAAAATGTAAAGGTAAATTACAAAAAAATATATATATTTGTAAACAATTATGGCCAATCCCAAGCCCCTGTGGTCCAGCCATAAAACTAACAAAAAATACATATTTGTAAACAATTATGGCCAATCCCAAGCCCCTGTGGTCCAGCCATAAAACTAACAAAAAATACATATTTGTAAACAATTATGGCCAATCCCAAGCCCCTGTGGTCCAGCCATAAAACTAACAAAAATACATATTTGTAAACAATTATGGCCAATCCCAAGCCCCTGTGGTCCAGCCATAAAACTAACAAGAATACATATTTGTAAACAATTATGGCCAATCCCAAGCCCCTGTGGTTCAGCCATAAAACTAACAAAAAATATATATTTGTAAACAATTATGGCCAATCCTAAGCCCCTGTGGTCCAGCCATAAAACTAACAAAAAATATATATTTGTAATTGTAAACAATTATGGCCAATCCCAAGCCCCTGTGGTCCAGCCATAAAACTAACAAAAAATATATATTTGTAAACAAATATGGCCAATCCCAAGCCCCTGTGGTCCAGCCATAAAACTAACAAAAAATATATATTTGTAAACAATTATGGCCAATCCCAAGCCCCTATGGTCCAGCCATAAACCTTCCATCATATTGGCCACAAAGGTGACATTCTGCGTAATACACAGATGACATTCAATGTATGCCACTCTTGCAATACATCTGCAATCTTTTACAATATGATTTAATAATGACATGCATTTGTTATAAAATTTTGTGATGCATTAATCTTCCCTAGGGGTATTTGTTGAAATTGTAAGTATAAGTTTTGGATGAAAGAGGAATAAAGACTTAGCCCCATATTATCAGATCTAGATATGATCTTTCTTTTCTTTTGTAATGACCAGCCAATGATCAAATTAATTATACATTTCAAATTTGGAAAAAGTCAAATGAGAACAAAATTTGATAGTGTACAATTCAGAAATAAATATATTTGGTATTCCAGACATAGAACTGATTACAGGGTAAGATAGCCTGGCCTCATCAGTATTCTATAAATCCCTTGATTACTTGGATTCAGTGGTGCAGGTGTCTATATAATTTATCCTGACATTCCCATAGGAATTGTCATCATCCTTGCTATGACTGATGGCACAGATCAACATCAGTCACTTTCTTTTACTGTGTACAGATCTAGTATTATACCTTAGTTAGAGTTGTATTACCATGTGTACAGGTCTAGTATTATAGAGTTGTATTACCATGTGTACAGATCTAGTATTATACTGTAGAGTTGTATTACCATGTGTACAGATCTAGTATTATACTGTAGAGTTGTATTACCATGTGTACAGATCTAGTATTATAGAGTTGTATTACCATGTGTACAGATCTAGTATTATACTGTAGAGTTGTATTACCATGTGTACAGATCTAGTATTATACCTTAGTTAGAGTTGTATTACCATGTGTACAGATCTAGTATTATAGAGTTGTATTACCATGTGTACAGATCTAGTATTATACCTTAGTTAGAGTTGTATTACCATGTGTACAGATCTAGTATTATACTGTAGAGTTGTATTACCATGTGTACAGATCTAGTATTATACCTTAGTTAGAGTTGTATTACCATGTGTACAGATCTAGTATTATACTGTAGAGTTGTATTACCATGTGTACAGATCTAGTATTATACCTTAGTTAGAGTTGTATTACCATGTGTACAGATCTAGTATTATAGAGTTGTATTACCATGTGTACAGATCTAGTATTATACTGTAGAGTTGTATTACCATGTGTACAGATCTAGTATTATACTGTAGAGTTGTATTACCATGTGTACAGGTCTAGTATTATAGAGTTGTATTACCATGTGTACAGATCTAGTATTATAGAGTTGTATTACCATGTGTACAGATCTAGTATTATACTGTAGAGTTGTATTACCATGTGTACAGATCTAGTATTATACTGTAGAGTTGTATTACCATGTGTACAGATCTAGTATTATAGAGTTGTATTACCATGTGTACAGATCTAGTTGTATTACCATGTGTACAGATCTAGTATTATACTGTAGAGTTGTATTACCATGTGTACAGATCTAGTATTATACTGTAGAGTTGTATTACCATGTGTACAGATCTAGTATTATAGAGTTGTATTACCATGTGTACAGGTCTAGTATTATAGAGTTGTATTACCATGTGTACAGATCTAGTATTATACTGTAGAGTTGTATTACCATGTGTACAGATCTAGTATTATAGAGTTGTATTACCATGTGTACAGATCTAGTATTATAGAGTTGTATTACCATGTGTACAGGTCTAGTATTATAGAGTTGTATTACCATGTGTACAGATCTAGTATTATACTGTAGAGTTGTATTACCATGTGTACAGATCTAGTATTATACCTTAGTTAGAGTTGTATTACCATGTGTACAGATCTAGTATTATACTGTAGAGTTGTATTACCATGTGTACAGATCTAGTATTATAGAGTTGTATTACCATGTGTACAGATCTAGTATTATAGAGTTGTATTACCATGTGTACAGATCTAGTATTATAGAGTTGTATTACCATGTGTACAGATCTAGTATTATACCTTAGTTAGAGTTGTATTACCATGTGTACAGATCTAGTATTATACTGTAGAGTTGTATTACCATGTGTACAGATCTAGTATTATAGAATTGTATTACCATGTGTACAGATCTAGTATTATACCTTAGAGTTGTATTACCATGTGTACAGATCTAGTATTATACTGTAGAGTTGTATTACCATGTGTACAGATCTAGTATTATAGAATTGTATTACCATGTGTACAGATCTAGTATTATAGAGTTGTATTACCATGTGTACAGATCTAGTATTATAGAGTTGTATTACCATGTGTACAGATCTAGTATTATAGAGTTGTATTACCATGTGTACAGATCTAGTATTATACTGTAGAGTTGTATTACCATGTGAACAGATCTAGTATTATAGAGTTGTATTACCATGTGTACAGATCTAGTATTATACTGTAGAGTTGTATTACCATGTGTACAGATCTAGTATTATAGAGTTGTATTACCATGTGTACAGATCTAGTATTATAGAGTTGTATTACCATGTGTACAGATCTAGTATTATACTGTAGAGTTGTATTACCATGTGTACAGATCTAGTATTATACCTTAGTTAGAGTTGTATTACCATGTGTACAGATCTAGTATTATACTGTAGAGTTGTATTACCATGTGTACAGATCTAGTATTATAGAGTTGTATTACCATGTGTACAGATCTAGTATTATACTGTAGAGTTGTATTACCATGTGTACAGATCTAGTATTATAGAGTTGTATTACCATGTGTACAGATCTAGTATTATAGAGTTGTATTACCATGTGTACAGATCTAGTATTATAGAGTTGTATTACCATGTGTACAGGTCTAGTATTATACTGTAGAGTTGTATTACCATGTGTACAGATCTAGTATTATACTATAGAGTTGTATTACCATGTGTACAGATCTAGTATTATAGAGTTGTATTACCATGTGTACAGATCTAGTATTATACCTTAGTTAGAGTTGTATTACCATGTGTACAGATCTAGTATTATACCTTAGTTAGAGTTGTATTACCATGTGTACAGATCTAGTATTATAGAGTTGTATTACCATGTGTACAGATCTAGTATTATACCTTAGTTAGAGTTGTATTACCATGTGTACAGATCTAGTATTATACCTTAGTTAGAGTTGTATTACCATGTGTACAGATCTAGTATTATAGAGTTGTATTACATGTACATATATACTAGGAAAGCACAGAAAAAAATTTCAGTGGCACCTCTGTGGATATGACTGACTGGCCAAGTAGAATGAACCTGAACCTGACATGTTCACCACTAGTACATGTACATATTACCAGGTACATTACCATAACATGTATTACCAGGTACATTACTATAGTATGTATTACCAGGTACATTACTATAGTATGTATTACCAGGTACATTACTATAGTACATATTACCAGGTACATTACCATAGTACATATTACCAGGTACATTACCATAGTACATATTACCAGGTACATTACCATAGTACATATTACCAGGTACATTACCATAGTACATATTACCAGGTACATTACTATAGTATGTATTACCAGGTACATTACTATAGTATGTATTACCAGGTACATTACCATAGTACATATTACCAGGTACATTACCATAGTACATATTACCAGGTACATTACTATAGTACATATTACCAGGTACATTACCATAGTACATATTACCAGGTACATTACTATAGTACATATTACCAGGTACATTACCATAGTACATATTACCAGGTACATTACCATAGTACATATTACCAAGTACATTACTATAGTACATATTACCAGGTACATTACCATAGTACATATTACCAAGTACATTACCATAGTACATATTACCAGGTACATTACCATAGTACATATTACCAGGTACATTACCATAGTACATATTACCAGGTACATTACTATAGTATGTATTACCAGGTACATTACCATAGTACATATTACCAGGTACATTACCATAGTACATATTACCAGGTACATTACTATAGTACATATTACCAGGTACATTACCATAGTACATATTACCAGGTACATTACCATAGTACATATTACCAAGTACATTACTATAGTACATATTACCAGGTACATTACCATAGTACATATTACCAAGTACATTACCATAGTACATATTACCAAGTACATTACTATAGTACATATTACCAAGTACATTACCATAGTATGTATTACCAGGTACATTACCATAGTACATATTACCAAGTACATTACCATAGTACATATTACCAGGTACATTACCATAGTACATATTACCAAGTACATTACTATAGTACATATTACCAGGTACATTACCATAGTACATATTACCAGGTACATTACCATAGTACATATTACCAGGTACATTACCATAGTACATATTACCAAGTACATTACCATAGTACATATTACCAGGTACATTACCATAGTACATATTACCAGGTACATTACTGTAGTACATATTACCAGGTACATTACCATAGTACATATTACCAGGTACATTACCATAGTACATATTACCAGGTACATTACCATAGTACATATTACCAAGTACATTACTATAGTATGTATTACCAGGTACATTACCATAGTACATATTACCAAGTACATTACCATAGTATGTATTACCAGGTACATTACCATAGTACATATTACCAGGTACATTACTATAGTATGTATTACCAGGTACATTACCATAGTACATATTACCAGGTACATTACCATAGTACATATTACCAGGTACATTACTATAGTATGTATTACCAGGTACATTACCATAGTACATATTACCAAGTACATTACCATAGTATGTATTACCAGGTACATTACCATAGTACATATTACCAGGTACATTACTATAGTATGTATTACCAGGTACATTACCATAGTACATATTACCAGGTACATTACCATAGTACATATTACCAAGTACATTACTATAGTACATATTACCAGGTACATTACTATAGCATGTATTACCAGGTACATTACCATAGTATGTATTACCAGGTACATTACCATAGTACATATTACCAAGTACATTACTATAGTATGTATTACCAGGTACATTACCATAGTACATATTACCAAGTACATTACTATAGTATGTATTACCAGGTACATTACCATAGTACATATTACCAGGTACATTACTATAGTACATGTATGTATTACCAGGTACATTACCATAGTACATATTACCAAGTACATTACTATAGTACATATTACCAGGTACATTACCATAGTACATATTACCAGGTACATTACTATAGTACATGTATGTATTACCAGGTACATTACCATAGTACATATTACCAAGTACATTACCATAGTACATATTACCAAGTACATTACCATAGTACATATTACCAGGTACATTACCATAGTACATATTACCAGGTACATTACCATAGTACATATTACCAGGTACATTACCATAGTACATATTACCAGGTACATCACTAGTACATATTACCAGGTATATCACTAGTTCATATTACCAGGTATATCACTAGTACACTGTACATATTACCAGGTATATCACTAGTACACTGTACATATTACTAGGTACATCACTAGTACACTGTACATATTACTAGGTACATCACTAGTACACTGTACTTATTACCAGGTATATCACTAGTACACTGTACATATTACCAGGTACATCACTAGTACACTGTACATATTACCAGGTACATCACTAGTACACTTTACATATTACTAGGTATATCACTAGTACACTGTACATATTACTAGGTACATCACTAGTACACTGTACATATTACCAGGTACATCACTAGTAGACTGTACATATTACCAGGTACATCACTAGTACACTGTACATATTACCAGGTAAATCACTAGTACACTGTACATATTACCAGGTACATCACTAGTACACTGTACATATTACCAGGTAAATCACTAGTACACTCTACATATTACCAGGTATATCACTATTACACTGTACATATTACCAGGTACATCACTAGTAGACTGTACATATTACCAGGTATATCACTAGTACACTGTACATATTACCAGGTACATCACTAGTACACTGTACATATTACCAGGTACATCACTAGTACACTGTACATATTACCAGGTATATCACTATTACACTGTACATATTACCAGGTACATCACTAGTACACTGTACATATTACCAGGTAAATCACTAGTACACTCTACATATTACCAGGTATATCACTATTACACTGTACATATTACCAGGTACATCACTAGTACACTGTACATATTACCAGGTACATCACTAGTACACTCTACATATTACCAGGTATATCACTAGTACACTGTACATATTACCAGGTATATCACTAGTACACTGTACTTATTACCAGGTACAGTACATGTATAGTACATTTTATCACGTATACAAATGTATCCAGTGATGCAGAACCAATGAAACCAATACTGTACAATGTGTGAAATACAAGCTGCAATACTAATATTCTACTATTGTTCACTGTACAGTGTACATGTAAATATTCACTATAATAGTATATTGATGTGACCTTTTGAAATGTCACATGTTACTGTCAGTGTTGTCCCCAATTTAAGATGGATGCTTCCACACTATTGTGTACCCTACATGACAGTAGTGACAGCTATCAGCAGTTGTCTTCTCTCTGAGAATGGTTCCTTCCATACTGTTGCATGTCATGTTAATGGTACATTTAGCTTTCACCATTCATAAATGGTACCTTCTCCAATATTGTTCCCCATTGGAAAATAGTACATTCTATTCAGCATCATCCAAAATGATACGTCCCCTCACAAAATGTATGTTACTATCCTACTTACAAATGGTATGATCCTGTGATGGTAAAAGCCCATGGATTAGACTGTGTATGCTGTACTGGGCTAAAATGATGAGTTGTGTGTGGAATTCTTCAACTAAAACATGAAACAAACCATGTCATTCTAGTATGTTGTATGTGATAGCAAATCATTGTCTCTTGGACAATGTTTATGACAACTGGATTTGTGGTTGCATCACCGCTTGCCTTACGAAGGAGAAGAGTACATTTTAATCCATATGTGGAGGAGGTATGCTTACTAGTATTATTTGGATATAGTTTTTGGTGTTGTTATTGATAAATGAGTTAACTTTGAATTCAGCTACTGATTCAGTGTAGAATTTGAATCATTAGTACAGTTTTCAAGAATGATGCTATTTTAGGCAGAATGGTTGCAATGTCCTTGACAGTGTGAGGTCAAAGGCGATTTGTTTCCAGTGCTCTTGGCAATGTGATGCGGCAGAGACAGTTTGGTGTCAATACCCTTAGCAAAACGGAAGTCCAAGACGATTTGGTGTCAACATCCTTGTTTCAATGTGTTGCCAAAGATGATTTGGCAATTATGTCCTTGACAGTGTGAAGCCAAAACGATTTGGTGCCATCCTTGTGGCAATGTGTTTCCAAAGACAATTGGGCATTGATATCCGTACTAATGTGACACTTTGATGGCAAGGTCCCTGACACTATGAAGGAGGGTATAGTTCAGAGCTGATATCCTTGGCAATGACACATCAAAGATGAATTGTGAAGTATTGATGTGTTTCAGTATGTTCACATACCCTATGTTCCTTGAGCTAGGATATGTCTGTTGAAGTCAAAATGTACACTTCAACACAACATTACATATAGATCATAAGATTGTCAATCCGTTTGATGTGATGTCATGGAAAGTACAAACAAACAAACAAATGAACAATTACTGTTAATATTCAACGTTGATGCTAAAGATTATGTACATGATATAGATTAATTTATACCATATTTCAACTACTTGTCCCTAGGCTCCCCTCTTTAGTAAAACTAATCAATATTTCATTGTGAGTTCTTCATCAATGCATAACCATTCAGTTTAATCAGTTGAATAAAATGAAAGTCAATTTGGACTCAATATTACCCAATGCCAAATTTGCTGTAAGATGTAGAAATAAATATAGTAAATATTAAATACTTTAAGTTTCTGAATCCATTTCTCTGAATATTTCAACATTATTTCTATATCTGATTATTGTTAGTGTCAGTAATCCCATCTTTGTGTTACACCTAAAATGTCCCCAGATATTGAAATGTCAACATTCAAATTTAAATAACCTCAGTGACTTAAATTTCAGACTGTGTAGTTGTTGGTGTCTACAACATGTGACTTTAATCTATTGTTCATCAATTTCTCTTTCATTAAATGTCAATCAAATGCTGTATTATAATTTCTTATTAATATGAGACACTCTGAATGAAAACACTTTATATGATAGTAAACAAATAAAACATTGTACCTTCCCTTCATGCTGTAAAATGGTGTTTTCAGAACATATACCCCTGGTCCCCAAGTTAATCAAAACATTATGCAGTCTTTAACCACCCACATCCACTCCCACCCCTATAACAACCTCAATGACACAACACACCCACTACATGACAACCTCAATGACACAACACACCCATTACATGACAACCTCAGTGACACAACACACCTACTACATGACAACCTCAGTGACAAACACACCCATTACATGACAACTTCAGTGACACAACACACCCATTACATGACAACTTCAGTGACACAACACACCCATTACATGACAACTTTAGTGACACAACACACCTACTACATGACAACTTCAGTGACACAACACACCCATTACATGACAACTTCAGTGACACAACACACCCATTACATGACAACTTTAGTGACACAACACACCTACTACATGACAACTTCAGTGACACAACACACCTACTACATGACAACTTCAGTGACACAACACACCTATTACATGACAACCTCAGTGATGTGATACACCCATTACATGACAACCTCAGTATTAAACACACCCACCTACTACATGACATTATATGGTATTATAGGTATCTAGATATATAGGTATTTAGGTATTATTGGTAGGTATTATAGGTATATAGGTATATGTGCATATAGGTATTATTGGTATATGGGTATTATGCACTGGTCAATGTCAACCCACCCCACCTCGGGGCATAGTGGGGGATTTGGAAATTAGTCTTATAAAATTTGACAAATGCCCCACCCCCTGGGGCAAGACATTCTGGAAAATCACCACCTATATAAAACAAGTAAAACTCCCAACATTTCCCCCACCATAATGGGTGGGGGATTCAAATATTCTGACTGACACACAACTACTCTTTTACGTCCGTGAAAATGACTAGGGAGGTCAATATGAGGAAATTGCCCCACCCCCTCGGGCATTGTTTCATGGCAAACACGGTCTAATCCCCCACATTTCTCCCATATCGCCTGAGGTGGGGGTCCCTCGGGCATTACATTGACTCGTGCATTATAGGTATATAGGTATTATAGGTATATAGGTGTTATAGGTATATAGGTATTATAGGTATATAGGTATTATAGGTATATAGGTATTATAGGTGTATGGGTATTATAGGTATATAGGTATATGGGTATTATAGGTATATAGGTGTATGGGTATTATAGGTGCATGTATGGGTATTATAGGTATATAGTATGGGTATTATAGGTATATAGGTATTATAGGTGTATGGGTATTATAGGTATATGGGTATTATAGGTATTATAGGTGTATGGGTATTATAGGTGTATGGGTATTATAGGTATATGGGTATTATAGGTATTATAGGTGTATGGGTATTATAGGTATATGGGTATTATAGGTATTATAGGTGTATGGGTATTATAGGTATATGGGTATTATAGGTATTATAGGTGTATGGGTATTATAGGTGTATGGGTATTATAGGTATTATAGGTGTATGGGTATTATAGGTATATAGGTATTATAGGTGTATGGGTATTATAGGTATTATAGGTGTATGGGTATTATAGGTTATATGGGTATATGTAATATAGGTATAGGTATTATAGGTATATAGGCATATAGGTTACATAGGTATATAGGTATTATAGGTATATAAGTATTATAGGTATTATAGATATATAGGTTATATGGGTATATGTAATATAGGTAAAAGTATATAGGTATTATGGGTATATAGGTATATACCCGGTAGGTTATATAGGTATATAGGTATTATAGGTATTATAGGTATATAGGTATTATAGGTATATAGGTATATAGGTATATAGTATGGGTATTATGGGTATATAGGTATTATAGGTATATGGGTATTATAGGTATATACTAGGTATATGTAATATAGGTATAGGTATATAGGTTTTACAACTACACTGGAACAGTTACAGTGAAAAGGACATTTTAATTTCATGTACAGTATTGTTCAATTGAGAAAGACTCAATCAATAAATGTGATTGCAAAGACATATACTAATACATGCGTCTATACTTTATGATGTCTAGAATACTTAATAATTCATGCTACATTAAACAGTCAGTTCATACACATTTTACTCTATAACACAAAAGATTCAATATTATTCAAGCTTCCATTGCCTTATTGTTAAATTTGCAAATGAAGAAAAGGCAATTTTTGAGCAGAAAGAAGTGTTTTCTTAGCAAACATTAATTGTGAATGCAGTGTGTTAATGGTATGTGTCTTTGTTAGTATATATAGCCATTGTGAATGCATAGTCACAACTCATTCTGTCAAGTACATTCAATCTGATCACTCTCTTTTGCAATATTTATTTCCATTCATATTTTTTCTTAATTCAATAAGAAGTGATTAATAGAAGAGAATTGAGTTAAGGTCATGGCCATTCACAGTGTTTTTACCTCCCGTAAGGGGATGTTATGTTATGCTTGTGTGTGTGTGTGTGTGTGTGTGTCTGTCTGTCTGTCTGTCTGTCTGTCTGTCTGTCTCTGTCTGTCTGTCTGTCTGTGGACACGATATCTCAAAAACTACTGCATTGATTCTCATGAAACTAGCTACACATCTTCAATATGGTAATGGAAAGAACTGATTAGACTTTGGTAAATATCAAATGAACATTAATTAGGCATTTGCATTTGCATAATTAATGAGTTTAGTGATTAGGCTATATGTTTGGAATACATATTTCAATTTCAATATAATTTGATACATATTTTATTTTATTTTATTTTATTTAGCCGTGTACACAAGAAGTGACATTGGCAAGAAAATATACTAAATGAAACACTGATGTTTACAATGTCTTGAAAATATTGAGTATATCACTGAGATATTTAGCTGTGACACTTGCTGTAGTATCATCTACAAATGAAAAAATGTACTTAAATAGAGAATGATTATCAAATTTAAGTAACTGTGACTGTAAACTAAATAAAATGTCCAAGTAATTCATCTCTTATCTTCTGAATACATACGTTAACCTGACAAAGTGCATATGTCCCATAAGGTTTGTTTATTTAGCTTAAAGCTTTTTTATAGAATAATTTGCATAATTAATGATTTTTAGCACAACTGAACTGATAAGGTTCAATAGTTTAATGTATGTATTCAGAAGATAATGCCTTCTTGTACATGAACACAATGTACCAGTCTGGTAATTAGTGAAAATTAGTCTTTGAGAACAAGCTGAAGACTGTAAAATCACTCAAATTTGTTGTTGCAAAAATATCTCAGTTTACAGTATGTATATATGAAGCTTTGCATAGAGAGACACCATTCAGAATTGCACAATAAGTTAGCCATAAAATACACAAGTTGGGGACTATGTGTTCGATTGAAGGTTAATTGTATAAATGTAAACATATTTATTAAATTTTGATGACTTGATTGCAGGTCTATTCAACATATGCAATTGAAGATTATGATAGACGTAATGATGATGTTGATCCAGTTGCTGCATCTGCTGAATATGAACTGGAGAAACGTGTCGATAGAATGGATGTCTTCCCTGTGGAACTTGAGAAAGGTCAGTTGAAATCAGTTGGACAGCTTTTTACAATTGAGATATACATTTGTATGCACATGATTTGGATAAGGAAATATTAAGTAAACAGTACAAAGTTTCTTATTCAAAATGATATTTTCCAGTGTATGTTGTTTTGCCTGAAATATTTGGGCGACTGTGATCTGGTTAGAACATACAGATGTGAAATGGTGTTATGTAGGCACAAACTATGAGCACTCAGTTTAATGCTGTGACTGCTAACAGGACTATATAATTTATAAACTGTGCTGACTGTACTAAATAATTTATAAACTGTGCTGACCGTACTAAATAATTTATAAACTGTGCTGACTGTACTAAATAATTTATAAACTGTGCTGACTGTACTAAATAATTTATAAACTGTGCTGACTGTACTATATAATTTATAAACTGTGCTGACTGTACTATATAATTTATAAACTGTGCTGACTGTACTATATAATTTATAAACTGTGCTGACTGTACTAAATAATTTATAAACTGTGCTGACCGTACTAAATAATTTATAAACTGTGCTGACTGTACTAAATAATTTATAAACTGTGCTGACTGTACTATACAATTTATAAACTGTGCTGACTGTACTAAATAATTTATAAACTGTGCTGACTGTACTATATAATTTATAAACTGTGCTGACCATACTAAATAATTTATAAACTGTGCTGACTGTACTAAATAATTTATAAACTGTGCTGACTGTACTATATAATTTATAACCTGTGCTGACTGTACTAAATAATTTATAAACTGTGCTGACTGTACTATATAATTTATAAACTGTGCTGACAGTACTAAATAATTTATAAACTGTGCTGACTACTAAATAATTTATAAACTGTGCTGACTGTACTATATAATTTATAAACTGTGCTGACTGTACTAAATAATTTATAACCTGTGCTGACTGTACTATATAATTTATAAACTGTGCTGACTGTACTAAATAATTTATAAACTGTGCTGACTGTACTATATAATTTATAAACTGTGCTGACTGTACTAAATAATTTATAACCTGTGCTGACTGTACTAAATAATTTATAAACTGTGCTGACTGTACTAAATAATTTATAAACTGTGCTGACCGTACTAAATAATTTATAAACTGTGCTGACTGTACTAAATAATTTATAAACTGTGCTGACTGTACTATACAATTTATAAACTGTGCTGACTGTACTAAATAATTTATAAACTGTGCTGACTGTACTATATAATTTATAAACTGTGCTGACCGTACTAAATAATTTATAAACTGTGCTGACTGTACTAAATAATTTATAAACTGTGCTGACTGTACTATATAATTTATAACCTGTGCTGACTGTACTAAATAATTTATAAACTGTGCTGACTGTACTATATAATTTATAAACTGTGCTGACAGTACTAAATAATTTATAAACTGTGCTGACTACTAAATAATTTATAAACTGTGCTGACTGTACTATATAATTTATAAACTGTGCTGACTGTACTAAATAATTTATAACCTGTGCTGACTGTACTATATAATTTATAAACTGTGCTGACTGTACTAAATAATTTATAACCTGTGCTGACTGTACTAAATAATTTATAAACTGTGCTGACTGTACTAAATAATTTATAAACTGTGCTGACTGTACTAAATAATTTATAAACTGTGCTGACTGTACTAAATAATTTATAAACTGTGCTGACTGTCCTAAATAATTTATAAACTGTGCTGACTGTACTAAATAATTTATAAACTGTGCTGACTGTACTAAATAATTTATAAACTGTGCTGACTGTACTATATAATTTATAAACTGTGCTGACTGTACTAAATAATTTATAACCTGTGCTGACTGTACTAAATAATTTATAAACTGTGCTGACTGTACTAAATAATTTATAAACTGTGCTGACTGTACTAAATAATTTATAAACTGTGCTGACTGTACTATATAATTTATAAACTGTGCTGACTGTACTAAATAATTTATAAACTGTGCTGACTGTACTATATAATTTATAAACTGTGCTGACTGTACTAAATAATTTATAAACTGTGCTGACTGTACTAAATAATTTATAAACTGTGCTGACTACTAAATAATTTATAAACTGTGCTGACTACTAAATAATTTATAAACTGTGCTGACTGTACTAAATAATTTATAAACTGTGCTGACTGTACTATATAATTTATAAACTGTGCTGACTGTACTAAATAATTTATAAACTGTGCTGACTGTACTAAATAATTTATAAACTGTGCTGACTACTAAATAATTTATAAACTGTGCTGACTACTAAATAATTTATAAACTGTGCTGACTACTAAATAATTTATAAACTGTGCTGACTACTAAATAATTTATAAACTGTGCTGACTACTAAATAATTTATAAACTGTGCTGACTACTAAATAATTTATAAACTGTGCTGACTACTAAATAATTTATAAACTGTGCTGACTACTAAATAATTTATAAACTGTGCTGACTGTACTAAATAATTTATAAACTGTGCTGACTGTACTATATAATTTATAAACTGTGCTGACTGTACTAAATAATTTATAAACTGTGCTGACTGTACTAAATAATTTATAAACTGTGCTGACTACTAAATAATTTATAAACTGTGCTGACTACTAAATAATTTATAAACTGTGCTGACTACTAAATAATTTATAAACTGTGCTGACTACTAAATAATTTATAAACTGTGCTGACTACTAAATAATTTATAAACTGTGCTGACTGTTGCTAATATTGTAGGACACCACACCTACATAAAAAGCCAAATCAATCTATCCAACATGGTAAAGCCATCATTAAAAGAAAGTTCATCACTCTCAGATAAATTGTGGCGAGTATCAAAGTCAGTATTACTACTGTCTACCATTACTTACTATACTTACTCTACTCATTGACATTAAAATGGTACCCTCTATGATGTCGTAATCCCCAAAGGGAGAATGATAGCAAGTATAGATGTAAATTCATGACTGTTCAGGTCGCCACTGATCACCAGTTTTAACTGTGTTTTTCTCACTTATCATGCAATTTTGAATTGTTAGCTTTGCATGTACTGGTTAAGAGAAATATAAAGAACATTTTTCAAGGTTGTTTTATGATGGGCATTTTGAATCACCTTTAAAAATGAAGAAATCACAATTTTGTTTAATTACCGCACATGTAATAATGAAAGTGTTTGTATTTCAGGTAAGGAAGGCCTTGGTTTAAGTATTATTGGTATGGGTGTGGGTGCCGATGCTGGTCTAGAAAAACTAGGAATATTTATCAAAACTATCACTGAAAATGGAGCTGCACAGAAGGATGGACGGTAAGGACTTTACTATAGATTGATAAATGGCATGTATAGATTATAGGTTGATAGGTAAAATGTGTGTGTGTGTGTGGGGGGGGGGGTATCTGTAGGTACCAATTTCAGAGGATGGAGGGATGTCTGTAGATACCAATTTCTGATTGCAACCAATGCCTG
This sequence comes from Glandiceps talaboti, assembly GCF_964340395.1. NCBI lineage: Eukaryota > Metazoa > Hemichordata > Enteropneusta > Spengelidae > Glandiceps > Glandiceps talaboti. The sequence goes on from NC_135568.1 coordinate 19,669,002, forward strand.
TGGGGGGAGGGTGGAGGGATGTTTGTAGATACCAATTTCTGATTGCAACCAATGCCTGTGGGGGGAGGGTGGAGGGATGTTTGTAGATACCAATTTCTGATTGCAACCAATGCCTGTGGGGGGAGGGTGGAGGGATGTTTGTAGATACCAATTTCTGATTGCAACCAATGCCTGTGGGGGGAGGGTGGAGGGATGTTTGTAGATACCAATTTCTGATTGCAACCAATGCCTGTGGGGGGAGGGTGGAGGGATGTTTGTAGATACCAATTTCTGATTGCAACCAATGCCTGTGGGGGGAGGGTGGAGGGATGTTTGTAGATACCAATTTCTGATTGCAACCAATGCCTGTGGGGGGAGGGTGGAGGGATGTTTGTAGATACCAATTTCTGATTGCAACCAATGCCTGTGGGGGGAGGGTGGAGGGATGTTTGTAGATACCAATTTCTGATTGCAACCAATGCCTGTGGGGGGAGGGTGGAGGGATGTTTGTAGATACCAATTTCTGATTGCAACCAATGCCTGTGGGGGGAGGGTGGAGGGATGTCTGTAGATACCAATTTCAGATTGCAACCAATGCCTGTGGGGGGGGAGGGTGGAGGGATGTCTGTAGATACCAATTTCTGAGGATGGAGGGGTTAACCTTGACATCTATGTTTATTATATATAAAGGTCAAATAACCCAAATTGTTCAAAGTGTAAATGTACATGTACACCTCTGACATACACGGGCTGACTTCAACCTCTGACATACACGGGCTGACTTCAACCTCTTACATACACGGGCTGACTTCAACCTCTGACATACACGGGCTGACTTCAACCTCTGACATACACAGGCTGACTTCAACCTCTGACATACACAGGCTGACTTCAACCTCTGACATACACAGGCTGACTTCAACCTCTGACATACACAGGCTGACTTCAACCTCTGACATACACAGGCTGACTTCAACCTCTGACATACACAGGCTGACTTTAAACCTCTGACACACACAGGCTGACTTCAACCTCTGACACACACAGGCTGACTTCAACCTCTGACATACACAGGCTGACTTCAACCTCTGACATACACAGGCTGACTTCAACCACTGACATACACAGGCTGACTTCAACCACTGACATACACGGGCTGACTTCAACCTCTGACATACACTGGCTGACTTCAACCACTGACATACACAGGCTGACTTCAACCACTGACATACACAGGCTGACTTCAACCTCTGACATACACTGGCTGACTTCAACCACTGACATACACAGGCTGACTTCAACCACTGACATACACAGGCTGACTTCAACCTCTGACATACACAGGCTGACTTCAACCTCTGACATACACAGGCTGACTTCAACCTCTGACATACACGGGCTGACTTCAACCACTGACATACACGGGCTGACTTCAACCTCTGACATACACTGGCTGACTTCAACCACTGACATACACAGGCTGACTTCAACCACTGACATACACAGGCTGACTTCAACCTCTGACATACACAGGCTGACTTCAACCTCTGACATACACGGGCTGACTTCAACCACTGACATACACGGGCTGACTTCAACCTCTGACATACACTGGCTGACTTCAACCACTGACATACACAGGCTGACTTCAACCTCTGACATACACAGGCTGACTTCAACCTCTGACATACACAGGCTGACTTCAACCTCTGACATACACAGGCTGACTTCAACCACTGACATACACAGGCTGACTTCAACCTCTGACATACACAGGCTGACTTCAACCACTGACATACACAGGCTGACTTCAACCTCTGACATACACAGGCTGACTTCAACCTCTGACATACACAGGCTGACTTCAACCACTGACATACACAGGCTGACTTCAACCTCTGACATACACAGGCTGACTTCAACCTCTGACATACACAGGCTGACTTCAACCACTGACATACACAGGCTGACTTCAACCTCTGACATACACAGGCTGACTTCAACCTCTGACATACACTGGCTGACTTCAACCACTGACATACACAGGCTGACTTCAACCTCTGACATACACAGGCTGACTTCAACCACTGACATACACAGGCTGACTTCAACCTCTGACATACACAGGCTGACTTCAACCTCTGACATACACAGGCTGACTTAAACCTCTGTGCATCATTTTGTTTTGTGACCTTTACAATAATGGCTCAATGGTGGCCATATTGATCATTAATATTTACATTTTGCCCACTAACTCTGGCACTTAATAGATAGATACCTTATTTTTAGTCCCCAACAGTCACCATTCCCTCTATTTTCAGGTGAAATAGCTTATGTGTAAAGTATACAATTATGTACACATCATGCTTGCATGAGCCAATCTCAACCAAACATGGCACAAATGTCATAATATAGCCTGTATATGCACATCACTTTGATTGTCAACCTTTGTGATAATACCCAAATGGTGTCCACTGTTTTGTAGAGCAACTCTGGCTCTGGAATCGTAATAAGTACAGTGTTGACCAACTCTGGAATCTTAATATATGTACAGTGTTGACCAACTCTGGAATCTTACTAGGTACAGTGTTGACCAACTCTGGAATCGTAATAAGTACAGTGTTGACCAACTCTGGAATCTTAATATATGTACAGTGTTGACCAACTCTGGAATCTTAATAGGTACAGTGTTGACCAACTCTGGAATCTTACTAGGTACAGTGTTGACCAACTCTGGAATCTTAATAAGTACAGTGTTGACCAACTCTGGAATCTTACTAGGTACAGTGTTGACCAACTCTGGAATCTTAATATATGTACAGTGTTGACCAACTCTGGAATCTTAATAGGTACAGTGTTGACCAACTCTGGAATCTTAATAAGTACAGTGTTGACCAACTCTGGAATCTTACTAGGTACAGTGTTGACCAACTCTGGAATCTTAATATATGTACAGTGTTGACCAACTCTGGAATCTTACTAGGTACAGTGTTGACCAACTCTGGAATCTTAATATATGTACAGTGTTGACCAACTCTGGAATCTTACTAGGTACAGTGTTGACCAACTCTGCAATCTTAATAGGTACAGTGTTCCCACGAAGGCTTATTTGCATGCTACTTGCACAACATCATATCCAAGCATTAAGAATGAAACATAATCAATGCAAGATTGCGTGACTGATTTTACTTCCATATTGAGTTTGATGCGAGTGAAACTTATGTTTGTAAACATTTTGCTACTTTTGGCAACACACTATCTATGTGTAGACACCTGTACCGCATGCATGCCAAGTACGATCTGACATATGTACAACGTACATCATTATACTTGATATATAATTCTATGCATTACCATGTCACATGATGATACAACATGGCTGCTGTGCGCGTATTTTGACTGAACCTAGTAGTAGTACCAAAAGAACACATTAGTGCTGGTAATGGTCAGTTTCTATCCTCATGGCTAAAATTGGTTGGCAAACATTTCATTTATGACGATGTTAGCGGCCCTGTAACTGCGAGTAAATTAACTGCAATAATTGTACATAACTGTTTATTTCAGTTTTGGGCTGATTTGTTCAGCTTAACACAAATAGACAGATGTGAAGCTGATCTGAAATCACTGAAATCATTCAGTGATCTGTAAATATTGATTGCAACTTCCTGCAGAAAATATATTCAAACAAAGTAGAATGAAATAATTAAATGAAATGTTGTCATAGAGTATTATGATCTCTCTCTGTTCAGCATCCAAGAGCAGGTAAAAACTACGACCTTAATATTCCAAATAAACAAATGATTTTGCTTAGTGGAGGAGGATACACTACTTCCAGACCATTCTTGTCGGCCACGCAAGCACTGTCGCTATGTTACACCTTCCATTTTTTTCCCTTCTCCTTAAGTTGCTCAATCTCAAAAACTTGGAACGAACACTGAATAGCTAGAAACCTCATTTTATTGTCTATACTTGTATTATACAAGATGAGCTTTTAATGAAGCCTTGATCTAACACAATTGTCAGATACACAAGTGCATTTTTAGCCCCCTAGCTGCAGTGGGCACCACCTGGAGGCAGCTTATACCTTGGGTTCTGTCTGTGCATCCGTCCATGTGTCCATCAATCTGTCCGCATGCGTGCATTCACCCTCATATCTCTGGCATGTACCAACTGGTTTCAACCAAACCTAGCACAAAGGAAACATACTATTTGAGACATATGCAGGACTTTGTGACTGAATCACATATGGCAGAATGGCATATATTTAAAAAAAAATTTGTATGTATTTGATTCTATGTAAATGCTGCTCCTAATGTTTTTAGTGAGCCCCTGATATAAAAGGGATGCAGAAAATAAATAAATAAATAAATAAATAAATGGCAGTCATATTTGTTGTTAAATTTCAAAATATGCTTTGTAACTTTGGAGGTATGACACATAGGAACTCCATTCACATGCTTACACCCATTTAATCAAATGTGAGCTCTCTTATAAGTCCTTGAACTTTGACTTTGAAAGTCTTCTTCAAGGTCAAATAGCCATATTTTGGTTATCTTCATACCTTTTTTGAATCCAACATTTCAAGTGATGATGATATTTGGTTTGACTATGTGAGGTATATGGACATCACTTTATTTTTGCAACCTTGACCTATATTGCCGCAATGGTGCCCAGTGATTAAAGCATAATGTTGTCTGTTGTCTCCAAACATTTGATACATATGGACACCATACAAATGTCTATCCCCACATTATAGTAAACTTTCTAATGACACTTGACCTTTTGACCTTGACAAACATTTTAAAAATGAAATGACCAAAATTTTTCTTTGTTCATTCAAGTTAAATACACAGACTTCATTTAAATGTCTATACCCCTATGCATGCATGTTTTCAGCAAATCATTAGTCAAATGATACGCCATAGCAAAATCCTTTATTTTCAAAAGTTTAATTTGCATTCGAACAATAGTTTTCTCTTTTGCTGAGAACTTCTTCTCACATATATTGTGACGCATTTCGGTTACAATCTAGAAAATTGATAGGTAAAGCTATGAAAGAATGTAGTTAACTATCAACAAAATACAGTAAATACAATGGATATCACAATATACCATATCACTCTTGCCATGGTTAGTAATTGGACTTTATATAGGAGTGTCACTCTTGGAATAGTTGGCTTCTTGTCCTAGCCAAAAAATGGGACTCCTGTATCACTGTATTGCCCTAGCAATGACTGCCAGATCACTGTATTGCCCTTGCAATAGCTGCCCTATTGCCTTAGCAATGGCTGCCAGATCACTGTATTGCCCTAGCGATGGCTGCCCTATTGCCCTAGCAATGGCTGCCAGATCACTGTATTGCCCTAGTGATGGCTGCCCTATTGCCTTAGCAATGGCTGCCAGATCACTATATTTCCCTAGCAATAGCTGCCCTATTGCCTTAGCAATGGCTGCCAGATCACTGTATTAATATTGCCCTAGCGATGGCTGCCCTATTGCCTTAGCAATGGCTGCCAGATCACTGTATTGCCCTAGCAATGGCTGCCAGATCACTGTATTGCCCTAGCGATGGCTGCCCTATTGCCTTAGCAATGGCTGCCAGATCACTGTATTGCCCTAGCAATGGCTGCCAGATCACTGTATTGCCCTAGCAATTAATGGCTGCCAGATCACTGTATTGCCCTAGCAATAGCTGCCCTATTGCCTTAGCGATGGCTGCCAGATCACTGTATTGCCCTAGCAATGGCTGCTGTATCACTGTTTTGCCCTAGCAATGGCTACCACCATATCACTGTATTGCACTAGCAATGGCTTGCCATATCACTGTTTTGCCCTAGCAGTATACTAATAGATGATACTAATTGTTTGCTTACAGGATTGAGGTCAATGATCAAATCATAGAAGTAGATGGCAAGAGTCTTGTAGGTGTAACACAAAGCTATGCAGCCCAAGTCTTAAAAAACACCAGTGGCAGGGTCAGGTATGCAGACATGTAACTAACAACACCATGTCCCAAACTAGCCTTGAAACAAATCACCCCTTGACTGTACCCAGCATACTACCCTGGCAGACAAGAGCTTAAAGAAATATACATTGTGCAAGTATAGGAATTGCCAAAGGTAGTGCTGCAGTATTTCTGAAGAGTGTAAAGAGTTGTCTGATCTTGTTGAAGTTCTTAGTCATATATCTCTCTAACACCCTACTATAGAGGGCGCTTGTCACTACCAAGCCAAGAATGAACAAAATAACCAACATTGTGCCATTCAAGATAAAATTCATTTTGTGATGAGTCAGTTGGCAAAGTACAGTGCATCACATTTTAATTGAAATGATGTCACTGACACAATGAAATAACATTTAGAATTATAGTCAAAGTCATCTATTGAAATGATGACGTGAAAAACACAGTCTCATTTTACGTGAAATATAAGATTTGTCTAAACAGTTTTAAATATTTGGTATGTGTAGTAACTGTAGTATGTGTGTATACACAGGTATGTGTAGTAACTGTAGTATGTGTGTATACACAGGTTTTTGATTGGCAGGGAAAAAGAACAGGATGGTAGCAGTGAAGTGGCAAGGCTTATACAACAATCACTAAAGCAAGAACATGATCCTCCACACCACAGAGATGATATGCAGGTAAAAAACATGTCATGTAATTCATCTTGCAAACTTATCTACAACAATATAGTTATATAGTGCTCTGCATTTTCCAAAGCTATTTCACCATGGAAATCAGACTGTATACATAAGTTATGGTCTATGTTAATTATAGGCAGGATTTATTTGAAATGATCAAATTTCATATACCAAGAATAAGTGATAAGCAAACTTTACATGCTAACAATTGGTGACAATCAAATTTTAAATTGCTAAAAGTTAGGAAGGAACCAAAGAAGAAAATCTGTAAGCAGTCATTGTAGTCATATATTACAAGTTATGATTATTTTGTTATCTTAATGAAAAGAAATTTTGGATGGCTTTGCAGTCTGGTGAGAGAGGAGAAGACAGTCATTCGGATTCGGATTCATCTGATGATGAACAGCTGGTACAAGAAACATTTGAACTTGATGAAAGTAGTGGTAGTGAAAGTGACACACTAGCCTCACCATCAGAAGATGACATCCATACACTCAGGTTAAAGTTAAAAGAAGCCCAATATAAGAATGCTGTCAACGAGGCTGAAATGGCAAAGTTAAAAATACAAGTGAGTGAACCAATTCAAATACTGACACTTGCTTTGAACTATTAAAATAAGTATATATTATATATGCAGTAGTATATTATACCAGTATATTGATGGCACAAATTGAGAGATCTGATTGGTCTAGACATCGAACTAGCACGTCTAAAATGTGCAATAATGCACAGTCCAAATTTGATGTTCACTGTTGTTCGACGCAAGCATTGTAGTTGGCCGCCGCAATACTGATATAGTGAACTCTCTGAATTGTCAGAGGAGGATTTTCTCAATGAGACAATATTTTATAGGAAATTACGATGAAAATTTCAAAAGCAGCCAAGTTATCGCGTATTTGTACAAATCATCACCTACTAAGGTCAAGGCATGCACACGATCGGTTCTAGTACTAGTAGTAGTACCGTCTAGCCTTGGCTGGAGTGGAAACAAGTGAGTTGTCCTGTCCTGTCATAAAAATGAAGCTAGTGTAAAAGCTTACACTGACCAACTACCCATTAATCTAAACAAAAATTTGTCTGGGATCCTGTCCTAGAGTATCAGTCATCAATCCGAGAGGGAAAACCTCAAACCCAAAAATCTACTGACGTAACTTCCAGTGATATAAATTGTAAATATCAACCTGCCACCATGTCACTCCACCGAGTCGTAATGTCGACCAGGCACGAAGCATGCTGTATTCAATAAACCACTTCAAGTTTATACTTTGAGTCAAACAGGTTGTTTATTCATCATTGTACACTTTTAATGAGCCGGTCAATGTACAGATTATCCCTAGGAACGACTAGCAGATAAAATAAATCCAGTCGCTGCACAACATTCATGTCATGGTTGCTAGGCCTGGATCAGCTGTCTTGAAAGCAGTGTTATTGTTATGCAAATTAGCCACAGGGGACGCATATGAAACTAGAAAACATAAGTTCTTATCTTGTTTCCAATATTTTCAATATACTGGTATAATATAATAGCAATAAACCACTCCTTGGGGAAGGTATACCACTCGGTTTTGACCAGTGAACTCAGTATATGCACTCGCTATCGCTCGTGCATATATTTTGTCAAAACCTCTTGGTATACCATCCCCAGGGGGTGGTTTATTGCTTAAATAATGCCTGTGTATTTGTGTATACATGCATGCATAATAAACATGTTAAATATAAATGATCGTGAAGTGCCTGCTTATGATTTGCTATCTTCAGTGACACATGATTGTTAAGTGACTGCATGCTTATAATTCGCTATCTTCAGTGTCAATATAAATGATTGTGAAGTGACTGCTTATAATACACTATCTTCAGTGTCAATATAAATGATTGTGAAGTGACTGCTTATAATACACTATCTTCAGTGTCAATATAAATGATTGTGAAGTGACTGCTTATAATACACTATCTTCAGTGTCACATATAAATGATTGTGCAGTGACTGCTATTTTCAATGCAAGACTAAACTATATTCTCTTTAGAGTAATTTAGTTGGTTTCCATCAATAATTCTCTGTCTAATCTGTTGCTATGGTAATGGGCTTGTATCAGCATTACTGTTTCTCAAGTCTGTATCTATTAAGTGTAGTCTGACCTTGATATTGGCTAAAAATTTGGCATGGGACAGGTTTTAAGGATGTTTTAGGGTTTGACATAGTCAATGTTTTAGGGTTTGACGTAGTCAGTGTTTTAGGGTTTGACATAGTCAGTGTTTTAGGGTTTGACATAGTCAATGTTTTAGGGTGTGACATAGTATTTTAGGGTTTGACATAGTGTTTTAGGGTTTGACATAGTCAATGTTTTAGGGTTTGACATAGTCAGTGTTTTAGGGTTTGACATAGTCAGTGTTTTAGGGTGTGACATAGTCAGTGTTTTAGGGTTTGACATAGTCAGTGTTTTAGGGTTTGACATAGTCAGTGTTTTAGGGTTTGACATAGTCAATGTTTTAGGGTTTGACATAGTCAGTGTTTTAGGGTTTGACATAGTGTTTTAGGGTTTGACATAGTCAGTGTTTTAGGGTGTGACATAGTCAGTGTTTTAGGGTTTGACATAGTCAATGTTTTAGGGTTTGACATAGTCAGTGTTTTAGGGTTTGACATAGTCAGTGTTTTAGGGTTTGACATAGTTTTTAGGGTTTGACATAGTGTTTTAGGGTTTGACATAGTCAGTGTTTTAGGGTTTGACATAGTGTTTTAGGGTTTGACATAGTTTTTTAGGGTTTGACATAGTGTTTTAGGGTTTGACATAGTCAGTGTTTTAGGGTTTGACATAGTCAGTGTTTTAGGGTTTGACATAGTCAATGTTTTAGGGTTTGACATAGTCAGTGTTTTAGGGTTTGACATAGTCAATGTTTTAGGGTTTGACATAGTCAGTGTTTTAGGGTTTGACATAGTCAGTGTTTTAGGGTTTGACATAGTCAGTGTTTTAGGGTTTGACATAGTGTTTTAGGGTTTGACATAGTCAATGTTTTAGGGTTTGACATAGTGTTTTAGGGTTTGACATAGTCAATGTTTTAGGGTTTGACATAGTCAGTGTTTTAGGGTTTGACATAGTCAGTGTTTTAGGGTTTGACATAGTCAGTGTTTTAGGGTTTGACATAGTCAATGTTTTAGGGTGTGACAGTGTTTTAGGGTTTGACATAGTCAATGTTTTAGGGTTTGACATAGTCAGTGTTTTAGGGTTTGACATGGTCAGTGTTTTATGGTGTGACATAGTCAGTGTTTTAGGGTTTGACATAGTGTTTTAGGGTTTGACATAGTCAGTGTTTTAGGGTGTGACATAGTCAGTGTTTTAGGGTTTGACATAGTCAATGTTTTAGGGTTTGACATAGTCAGTGTTTTAGGGTTTGACATAGTCAGTGTTTTAGGGTTTGACATAGTGTTTTAGGGTTTGACATAGTCAGTGTTTTAGGGTGTGACAGTCAGTGTTTTAGGGTTTGACATAGTCAATGTTTTAGGGTTTGACATAGTCAGTGTTTTAGGGTTTGACATAGTCAGTGTTTTAGGGTTTGACATAGTTTTTAGGGTTTGACATAGTGTTTTAGGGTTTGACATAGTCAGTGTTTTAGGGTTTGACATAGTGTTTTAGGGTTTGACATAGTTTTTTAGGGTTTGACATAGTGTTTTAGGGTTTGACATAGTCAGTGTTTTAGGGTTTGACATAGTCAGTGTTTTAGGGTTTGACATAGTCAATGTTTTAGGGTTTGACATAGTCAGTGTTTTAGGGTTTGACATAGTCAATGTTTTAGGGTTTGACATAGTGTTTTAGGGTTTGACATAGTCAGTGTTTTAGGGTTTGACATAGTCAGTGTTTTAGGGTTTGACATAGTGTTTTAGGGTTTGACATAGTCAATGTTTTAGGGTTTGACATAGTGTTTTAGGGTTTGACATAGTCAATGTTTTAGGGTTTGACATAGTCAGTGTTTTAGGGTTTGACATAGTCAGTGTTTTAGGGTTTGACATAGTCAGTGTTTTAGGGTTTGACATAGTCAGTGTTTTAGGGTTTGACATAGTCAATGTTTTAGGGTGTGACATAGTGTTTTAGGGTTTGACATAGTCAATGTTTTAGGGTTTGACATAGTCAGTGTTTTAGGGTTTGACATAGTCAGTGTTTTAGGGTGTGACATAGTCAGTGTTTTAGGGTTTGACATAGTGTTTTAGGGTTTGACATAGTCAGTGTTTTAGGGTGTGACATAGTCAGTGTTTTAGGGTTTGACATAGTCAATGTTTTAGGGTTTGACATAGTCAGTGTTTTAGGGTTTGACATAGTGTTTTAGGGTTTGACATAGTGTTTTAGGGTTTGACATAGTCAGTGTTTTAGGGTTTGACATAGTCAGTGTTTTAGGGTGTGACATAGTGTTTTAGGGTTTGACATAGTCAGTGTTTTAGGGTTTGACATAGTCAGTGTTTTAGGGTTTGACATAGTGTTTTAGGGTTTGACATAGTGTTTTAGGGTTTGACATAGTTTTTAGCACATTCTTAAGAGGGTGTAAAGTAAGATTTGTTCGTGACATGATGATTCCAACAGTAATATGCATATTAGGGCTAAAAATGTGTCTTTTTGGTTAAAAATCTATAATTCCAAAACTACTGAGCAGATTGGGCTGAAATTTAATGGGAATGCATCTAGGGATGTATGGACAAAGAAATATTAAGCATACTATAGAATGCTTAATACTTCTTCGTCCATACATCCCTAGATACATTCCCATTAAATTTCAGCCCAATCTGCTCAGTAGTTTTGGAATTATAGATTGTTAACCAAAAAGACAAATTTTTAGCCGTAATTTGCACATTACTGTTGGAATGATTCTATGAGTGATATGCAAATTAGGTGTGAAAATGTTCATTTTTGGTCAAAAACTCATATCTCAAAAAGTACTTGGTCAATGAGTGAAACTTGGTGAGAAGTTTCTGAAAGTGTTATTCTGCAGATTTCCTTCAAAACATTTTGACAGAATTTGCCCTTGCAACCATGACCACGCCCTTAGCAACAACCAAATGGCAGTATATTTTGGTCAAATAACAACATCGTCTGGTAGGCAAGTGAGTAAACATTCAAAAAAATGTATGCAAATACCTAGCAACCATGGCCACGCCCATGGCAACAGCCAAATGGTGGTGTATTTCACAAAGAGAACGGATTCTTAGACAATTGAATAAACATTAAAAAAATGTATGTAAATTTGCCTAGCAACAAGACCACGCCCATAGCAACAGCCAAATAATCTCGTATATTGCAAAGATAACAGGAATAGAAAGACAAATGAATAAACATTCAAAAATATGCAAATGTACCTAGCAACAAAGCCATGCCCATAGCAACAGCCAAATGATCACAGATATTGCGAAGATAACAAGGATTAATAGACAATTGAATAAACATTCACAAAATGTGTGTAAATTTGCCTAGCAACAAGACCACGCCCATAGCAACAGCCAAAAAATCATGTATATTGCAAAGATAACAGGAATTGAAAGATAAATGAATAAACATTCAAACAATGTATTCAAATATGCCTAGCAACAAGACTACGCCCATAGCAACAGCCAAATGATCACATATATTGCAAAGATAACAAGAGGTTTAATAGACAAATGAATAAACATTTTAAAATGTATGCAAATATATCTAGCAACAAGACCACACCCATAGCAACAGCCAAATGATCACGTATATTGCAAAGATAGCAACATGGTTGGATAGGCAACTGGATAGTCATTCAGCAAATGAACACCTACAATATATTCTTAGCATGGACTAGTTAGTATATGGATAAACATTTTTAAAACTGTATAGTTGTGCGACAACGCCATTGGCAGTATTTTTGGCTTTTACATCAGTTAGCAAGTGTAATATTTGTAAGTATGAGAAAACCTACAATGGGTTCTGGAAAACCTATGGTATTGTGACAGATGTATGTGACGAGCGCTCACAAATGAACAAATGACAGTAAATGTAACAGCCAAAAAGAAATTGCGATGTGTACACCACATCGGATTTTAATCAGATTGTAACTGATTTCAACCAAACATGGCAGAAAGGTAACTATGTGATGAGATAGGCATGCCACTTTGTTTTACGACCGAATCAAATATGGCCAAATGGCAGCTGCCATATTTGTTGTTAAATTTCACAATATGCATAACTTTAGAGGTATAATATGTAGTGACTCCATTCAAGTGTCTACACCTATATTATCAAATATTAGCTTTCTTTTAAGACCCTGACTTTGACCTTGAAAGTCTTTTTCAAGGTCAGATAAAATTTGGTTTATCTTCATAGCTTTTTGAAGAAAATATTTCAAGTTATAATGATATTTTAATGATGTCTCAGTTTTTACTATTTGAGGTATATGCATGTCACTTAATTTCATAACCTTAATCTGCATTACAAAATGAGAGCCATGTTTTGTGATAAACAAGTGCACATTTTGCCTGTTTGCATGGGTTGGGTATTAGGGTTTGGCATGGGATTGGTATTAGGGTTTGACATGGGATTGGTATTAGGGTTTGGCATGGGATTGGTATTAGGGTTTGGCATGGGATTGGTATTAGGGTTTGACATGGGATTGGTATTAGGGTTTGGCATGGGATTGGTATTAGGGTTTGGCATGGGATTGGTCTTAGGGTTTGACATGGGATTGGTATTAGGGTTTGGCATGGGATTGGTATTAGGGTTTGACATGGGATTGGTATTAGGGTTTGGCATGGGTTGGGTATTAGGGTTTGGCATGGGATTGGTATTAGGGATTGGCATGGGATTGGTATTAGGGATTGGCATGGGTTGGGTATTAGGGTTTGGCATGGGTTGGGTATTAAGGTTTGGCATGGGATTGGTATTAGGGTTTGGCATGGGATTGATATTAGGGATTGACATGGGATTGGTATTAGGGATTGACATGGGATTGGTATTAGGGATTGACATGGGATTGATATTAGGGATTGGCATGGGATTGGTATTAGGGATTGGCATGGGTTGGGTATTAGGGTTTGGCATGGGATTGGTATTAGGGTTTGGCATGGGATTGTATTAGGGTTTGGCATGGGATTGGTATTAGGGATTGACATGGGATTGGTATTAGGGTTTGGCATGGGATTGGTATTAGGGATTGACATGGGATTGATATTAGGGTTTGACATGGGATTGGTATTAGGGATTGACATGGGTTGGGTATTAGGGTTTGGCATGGGATTGGTATTAGGGATTGGCATGGGTTGGGTATTAGGGTTTGGCATGGGATTGGTATTAGGGTTTGGCATGGGATTGGTATTAGGGTTTGGCATGGGATTGTATTAGGGTTTGACATGGGATTGGTATTAGGGATTGACATGGGTTGGGTATTAGGGTTTGACATGGGATTGGTATTAGGGATTGGCATGGGTTTGATATTAGGGTTTGGCATGGGATTGGTATTAGGGTTTGGCATGGGATTGTATTAGGGTTTGGCATGGGATTGGTATTAGGGATTGACATGGGATTGGTATTAGGGTTTGTCATGGGTTGGGTATTAGGGTTTGGCATGGGTTGGGTATTAAGGTTTGGCATGGGATTGGTATTAGGGATTGACATGGGATTGTATTAGGGTTTGGCATGGGATAGATATTAGGGTTTGGCATGGGTTGGGTATTAGGGATTGGTATTAGGGATTGGCATGGGTTGGGTATTAGGGTTTGGCATGGGATTGGTCTTAGGTTTGACATGGGATTGGTATTAGGGTTTGGCATGGGTTGGGTCTTAGGGTTTGACATGAGATTGGTCTTAGGGTTTGGCATGGGATTGGTCTTAGGGTTTGACATGGGATTTGTCTTAGGGTTTGACATGGGATTGGTATTAGGGTTCAGCATGGGATTGGTCTTAGAGTTTGACATAGGATTGGCATGAGGGTTTGGCATGGGATTGGTATTAGGGATTGGCATTGGCCATGGGTATTTATATAAGTACAAAGCTGGAGCTGGGGCATGAGGTTTGAATTTAGTATTTATATAAGTATTGATATGATATGAATATAAATTGACTTTATAATGAGCACTTTTAGATGTACCTGTATATTAGTTTTGCTACATTACTTCTAGCAAAGATGTTAATTGTCAAATGTGAGCTTTTAAAACATAACTTGCGATATTGGTTAATTGCTGTATAAGTTAATGTATTGTTATTACACCATATATGATAATGCTAATTATTCCCAGCATGAATGCCTATAGGCTAAAGCTGATTTGACCAAATAAAGTTTGAATATGAAATTTATTCAACTTTATTTTGGTCAATGAAAGTGCCTTTATTAATCATCTTGTTCTGTTCTTAATGAATTGTACATTCTCACCTTTAGTCAATAATATGGGTCCTATATGTATATCCATTTTTGTCACCATATTTCATGTCATCACTTCCGTATGTCATTGTCATGTTCATTAAATATTTCCTCCATGGCTTCACCAATGAAGCTTTTTCATCTCCAGCAGCGTGAGGAGGAACTTATTTCATCTAAGTCAGTGAGTAACAAATTTCGTCTAAGTCAGTGGGTAACAAATTTCATCAAATTATTTATTTCTGTGATGATCAAATATACATTACATTTGTTGTCAGGCAGCACAATATTTCACCTTCAATGGTCAGCCACTGTAGTAAACTGAATGGTCAGCAACTGTAGTAAACTGAATGGTCAGCAACTTTAGTAAACTGAATGGTCAGCCACTTTAGTAAACTGAATGGTCAGCAACTGTAGTAAACTGAATGGTCAGCAACTGTAGTAAACTGAATGGTCAGCAACTGTAGTAAACTGAATGGTCAGCCACTTTAGTAAACTGAATGGTCAGCAACTGTAGTAAACTGAATGGTCAGCAACTGTAGTAAACTGAATAGTCAGCCACTTTAGTAAACTGAATGGTCAGCCACTTTAGTAAACTGAATGGTCAGCAACTGTGGTAAACTGAATGGTCAGCAACTGTAGTAAACTGAATGGTCAGCAACTACCAAATTGTTAGCAACCATGACTATGCCAATAGCAACTACCAAATTGTTAGCAACCAAGACCATGCCAATAGCAACTACCAAATTGTTAGCAACCATGACTATGCCAATAGCAACTACCAAATTGTTAGCAACCATGACCATGCCAATAGCAACTACCAAATTGTTAGCAACCATGACTATGCCAATAGCAACTACCAAATTGTTAGCAACCATGACTATGCCAATAGCAACTACCAAATTGTTAGCAACCATGACCATGCCAATAGCAACTACCAAATTGTTAGCAACCATGACCATGCCAATAGCAACTACCAAATTGTTAGCAACCATGACCATGCCAATAGCAACTACCAAATTGTTAGCAACCAAGACCATGCCAATAGCAACTAACAAATTGTTAGCAACCATGACCATGCCAATAGCAACTACCAAATTGTTAGCAACCATGACTATGCCAATAGCAACTACCAAATTGTTAGCAACCAAGACCATGCCAATAGCAACTACCAAATTGTTAGCAACCATGACTATGCCAATAGCAACTACCAAATTGTTAGCAACCATGACCATGCCAATAGCAACTAACAAATTGTTAGCAACCAAGACCATGCCAATAGCAACTACCAAATTGTTAGCAACCATGACTATGCCAATAGCAACTACCAAATTGTTAGCAACCATGACTATGCCAATAGCAACTACCAAATTGTTAGCAACCATGACTATGCCAATAGCAACTACCAAATTGTTAGCAACCAAGACCATGCCAATAGCAACTACCAAATTGTTAGCAACCATGACTATGCCAATAGCAACTACCAAATTGTTAGCAATCAAGACCATGCCTATGGCAACTACCAAATTGTTAGCAACCATGACTATGCCAATAGCAACTACCAAATTGTTAGCAACCATGACCATGCCAATAGCAACTACCAAATTGTTAGCAACCACGACCATGCCAATAGCAACTACCAAATTGTTAGCAACCATGACTATGCCAATAGCAACTACCAAATTGTTAGCAACCATGACCATGCCAATAGCAACTACCAAATTGTTAGCAACCATGACTATGCCAATAGCAACTACCCAATTGTTAGCAACCATGACCATGCAGAGTTAGCGCTAGGATTTTAAAACTAATAGCCACAATCTTCATTTGTGGCGAAAAATACACATTTTCTTTTAGGCACAGAGGCATGTTATTAGCCACACAGTCTACATTTGTTATGTGAATAGAAACAAGATTGGCATGGGCCTATTGTTAGCAAATATTTGGTTATTGCTTTGAAGTTGTAGAACACAACATGCGGTCACAGTTCTGGCTTGTAATTATCAGCTAAACCTCTTAGTGCAGTGTGACCTGTAAAATTTGAATATGACCCAATGTATGGAAAACATATAAACAGTTTCATGTTCTCCATGGCCATTTCCTGACGTGGAGAGTACGTCTTGGGTAGTTTAGAAACTACATGCTGTTATCATTATCTATCCACGTGATTGGTTTCTTATTAACAGACTGGTTAAACAGGTCTATGCTGAAAACTTCACTCAGATAAATTCAAACCGTCATATCACCATTTCATTCACACTAAAACTTCAACTTTCTTTTTGAGCTTTCCTACAAGATCGAAGGCATTATGTAAATTTACCAAATTCAGTACATGCTGTCAAGGCGTTGCGTGAGCATGGTTCACACACATAATTTTTAAGGTATCGTTGAACTTGAAGAATAAATGAATCTCTAGGTGTATACCAAGTTAACAGTTCTCTTCAGCAACAGGACTTTTTGGAAGTACAAGCTGTGTCACAGTGTGTGTACATGTAGACAATGTGTGGAAGAATGACATGTACAGCGTGCATGTAATTTGTAAACATTTGTAATGTAAATTGTTAGCAACCATGACCATGCCAATAGCAACTACCAAATTGTTAGCAACCATGACCATGCCAATAGCAACTACCAAATTGTTAGCAACCATGACCATGCCAATAGCAACTACCAAATGGCAGCCATATTTGTCATTAAATTTCACAATATACATCATAACTTTGTACATATAATGCATTGTGGCTCCATTCAAGTGTCTGCCCTCACATTATCAATGATCAGCTTTCTACTTAGACATTAACCTTGACCTTGACAAACATTTCCAAGGTGAAATGACCAAAAATTTTCTTTCTATGTTAACTTAAGAAGTTGAATAATAAACAAATAAATAATAATAATAATAAACAAAGACTCCATGTCTATACCCCTGAGCTATAATTTCTAGACCTTTGCCGTCGATCTCCATATTTAAGGTCAAATAGCAAATTGGTCAGTAAATTATGACGTTTTGTATTTCAAAACACCATTCAGATTTTAGATGAGATGTTTCTAAACATGTCATTGTACAGAATCTGATGTTGTTTAAATTTTGTTGACACAAATGATCGTAGCAACCATGATCACATCCATAGCAACAGCCAAATAATAGTGTATATTGCAAAGGTAAGAACAGGGCTGAATAGGCAAATGGAAACCTATGCCTAGCATGGATCAGCATGAGGGTAAACATTTTTTAAAAAACTGTATAGTTGTGAGCTGTAAACTATGTATCCTTTGAATGATAATAAAAATATGTGGTATGTGTACAAATATGAAAAATTAAAAGTGTAAATATTTTCTAATATATAATATCACCTTGCCTTGAGGGATGTGTAATACTTGATATTGATCAGCTTCTCTCTAGGCAAAGGAGAAATCTTTAAGAAAAATTAATTTGTAAGTAATATTTGTGTTTGTATTTGCAGATATTGCAAGCCCAAGGATGGGAGGTAGAGGAGAAAAGACTTCAACTGAAATTAGACCAAAGCAATAAAAAGAATGAAACATTGGAGGCTGTGGTAGCCCAGAATAAAGCTGAAATAGATCTGATGAAAGACCAATTGGAGGATAGCCAAGGACAATATATTGCCTTGGAAAAGAAATACTATAAAGCCAAGAAATTAATAAAAGAATTTCAACACAGGTAAAATGCCATTAGAAATCTTCACCTATGTCAGATCATGAATACAGTTTCATAATTGGAGTACAGAGGAATTAGACATAATATATTAAATATGGACTTACTAACTTACATATCACCATTCTACACTGGGCCACCTAGTTGTATTAAATATGGACTTACTAACTTACATATCACCATTCTACACTGGGCCACCTAGTTGTATTAAAAATGGACTTACTAACTTACATATCACCATTCTACACTGGGTCACCTAGTTGTATTAAAAATGGACTTACTAACTTACATATCACCATTCTACACTGGGCCACCTAGTTGTATTAAATATGGACTTACTAATTTACATATCACCATTCTACACTGGGCCACCTAGTTGTATTAAATATGGACTTACTAACTTACATATCACCATTCTACACTGGGCCACCTAGTTGTATTAAATATGGACTTACTAACTTACATATCACCATTCTACACTAGGCCACCTAGTTGTATTAAATATGGACTTACTAACTTACATATCACCATTCTACACTGGGCCACCTAGTTGTATTAAATATGGACTTACTAACTTACATATCACCATTCTACACTGGGCCACCTAGTTGTATTAAATATGGACTTACTAACTTACATATCACCATTCTACACTGGGCCACCTAGTTGTATTAAATATGGACTTACTAACTTACATATCACCATTCTACACTAGGCCACCTAGTTATATTAAATATGGACTTACTAACTTACATATCACCTTTCTACACTGGGCCACCTAGTTGTATTAAATATGGACTTACTAACTTACATATCACCATTCTACACTGGGCCACCTAGTTGTATTAAATATGGACTTACTAACTTACATATCACCATTCTACACTGGGCCACCTAGTTGTATTAAATATGGACTTACTAACTTACATATCACCATTCTACACTGGGCCACCTAGTTGTATTAAATATGGACTTACTAACTTACATATCACCATTCTACACTGGGCCACCTAGTTGTATTAAAAATGGACTTACTAACTTATATATCACCATTCTACACTGGGCCACCTAGTTGTATTAAAAATGGACTTACTAACTTACATATCACCATTCTACACTGGGCCACCTAGTTGTATTAAATATGGACTTACTAACTTATATATCACCATTCTACACTGGGCCACCTAGTTGTATTAAATATGGACTTACTAACTTACATATCACCATTCTACACTGGGCCACCTAGTTGTATTAAATATGGACTTACTAACTTACATATCACCATTCTACACTGGGCCACCTAGTTGTATTAAATATGGACTTACTAACTTACATATCACCATTCTACACTGGGCCACCTAGTTGTATTAAATATGGACTTACTAACTTACATATCACCATTCTACACTAGGCCACCTAGTTATATTAAATATGGACTTACTAACTTACATATCACCTTTCTACACTGGGCCACCTAGTTGTATTAAATATGGACTTACTAACTTACATATCACCATTCTACACTGGGCCACCTAGTTGTATTAAATATGGACTTACTAACTTACATATCACCATTCTACACTGGGCCACCTAGTTGTATTAAATATGGACTTACTAACTTACATATCACCATTCTACACTGGGCCACCTAGTTGTATTAAATATGGACTTACTAACTTACATATCACCATTCTACACTGGGCCACCTAGTTGTATTAAAAATGGACTTACTAACTTATATATCACCATTCTACACTGGGCCACCTAGTTGTATTAAAAATGGACTTACTAACTTACATATCACCATTCTACACTGGGCCACCTAGTTGTATTAAATATGGACTTACTAACTTATATATCACCATTCTACACTGGGCCACCTAGTTGTATTAAATATGGACTTACTAACTTACATATCACCATTCTACACTGGGCCACCTAGTTGTATTAAATATGGACTTACTAACTTATATATCACCATTCTACACTGGGCCACCTAGTTGTATTAAATATGGACTTACTAACTTACATATCACCATTCTACACTGGGCCACCTAGTTGTATTAAATATGGACTTACTAACTTACATATCACCATTCTACACTGGGCCACCTAGTTGTATTAAATATGGACTTACTAACTTATATATCACCATTCTACACTGGGCCACCTAGTTGTATTAAATATGGACTTACTAACTTACATATCACCATTCTACACTGGGCCACCTAGTTGTATTAAATATGGACTTACTAATTTACATATCACCATTCTACACTGGGCCACCTAGTTGTATTAAATATGGACTTACTAACTTACATATCACCATTCTACACTGGGCCACCTAGTTGTATTAAATATGGACTTACTAACTTATATATCACCATTCTACACTGGGCCACCTAGTTGTATTAAATATGGACTTACTAACTTACATATCACCATTCTACACTGGGCCACCTAGTTGTATTAAATATGGACTTACTAACTTACATATCACCATTCTACACTGGGTCACCTAGTTGTATTAAATATGGACTTACTAACTTACATATCACCATTCTACACTGGGCCACCTAGTTGTATTAAATATGGACTTACTAGCTTACATATCACCTTTCTACACTGGGCCACCTAGTTGTATTAAATATGGACTTACTAACTTACATATCACCATTCTACACTGGGCCACCTAGTTGTATTAAATATGGACTTACTAACTTACATATCACCTTTCTACACTGGGCCACCTAGTTGTATTAAATATGGACTTACTAACTTACATATCACCATTCTACACTGGGCCACCTAGTTGTATTAAATATGGACTTACTAACTTACATATCACCATTCTACACTGGGCCACCTAGTTGTATTAAATATGGACTTACTAACTTACATATCACCATTCTACACTGGGCCACCTAGTTGTATTAAATATGGACTTACTAACTTACATATCACCATTCTACACTGGGCCACCTAGTTGTATTAAATATGGACTTACTAACTTACATATCACCATTCTACACTGGGCCACCTAGTTGTATTAAATATGGACTTACTAACTTACATATCACCTTTCTACACTGGGCCACCTAGTTGTATTAAATATGGACTTACTAACTTATATATCACCTTTCTACACTGGGCCACCTAGTTGTATTAAATATGGACTTACTAACTTACATATCACCTTTCTACACTGGGCCACCTAGTTGTATTAAATATGGACTTACTAACTTACATATCACCATTCTACACTGGGCCACCTAGTTGTATTAAAAATGGACTTACTAACTTACATATCACCATTCTACACTGGGCCACCTAGTTGTATTAAAAATGGACTTACCTACTTACATATCACCATTCTACACTGGGCCACCTAGTTGTATTAAATATGGACTTACCTACTTACATATCACCATTCTACACTGGGCCACCTAGTTGTATTAAAAATGGACTTACCTACTTACATATCACCATTCTACACTGGGCCACCTAGTTGTATTAAATATGGACTTACTAACTTACATATCACCGTTTTACACTGGGCCACCTAGTTGTATTAAATATGGACTTACTAACTTACATATCACCATTCTACACTGGGCCACCTAGTTGTATTAAATATGGACTTACTAACTTACATATCACCATTCTACACTGGGCCACCTAGTTGTATTAAATATGGACTTACTAACTTACATATCACCATTCTACACTGGGCCACCTAGTTGTATTAAATATGGACTTACTAACTTACATATCACCATTCTACACTGGGCCACCTAGTTGTATTAAATATGGACTTACTAACTTACATATCACCATTCTACACTGGGCCACCTAGTTGTATTAAATATGGACTTACTAACTTACATATCACCATTCTACACTGGGCCACCTAGTTATATTAAAAATGGACTTACCTACTTACATATCACCATTCTACACTGGGCCACCTAGTTGTATTAAATATGGACTTACTAACTTACATATCACCATTCTACACTGGGCCACCTAGTTGTATTAAATATGGACTTACTAACTTACATATCACCATTCTACACTGGGCCACCTAGTTGTATTAAATATGGACTTACTAACTTACATATCACCATTCTACACTGGGCCACCTAGTTGTATTAAAAATGGACTTACCTACTTACATATCACCATTCTACACTGGGCCACCTAGTTGTATTAAAAATGGACTTACTAACTTACATATCACCATTCTACACTGGGCCACCTAGTTGTATTAAAAATGGACTTACCTACTTACATATCACCGTTTTACACTGGGCCACCTAGTTGTATTAAAAATGGACTCACCTACTTACATATCATTGTTCTACACTGGGCCACCTAGTTGTATTAAAAATGGACTCACCTACTTACATATCACCGTTCTACACTGGGCCACCTAGTTATATTAAAAATGGACCTACTTACATATCACCGTTTTACACTGGGCCACCTAGTTGTATTAAAAATGGACTCACCTACTTACATATCACCGTTCTACACTGGGCCACCTAGTTGTATTAAAAATAGACTCACCTACTTACATATCACCGTTCTACACTGGGCCACCTAGTTGCATTAAAAATGGACTCAACTTTTTACATATCACCGTTTTACACTGGGCCACCTAGTTGTATCAAAAATGGACTCACCTACTTACATATCACCGTTCTACACTGGGCCACCTAGTTGTATTAAATATGGACTTACTAACTTACATATCACCATTCTACACTGGGCCACCTAGTTGTATTAAATATGGACTTACTAACTTACATATCACCATTCTACACTGGGCCACCTAGTTGTATTAAATATGGACTTACTAACTTACATATCACCATTCTACACTGGGCCACCTAGTTGTATTAAATATGGACTTACCTACTTACATATCACCGTTTTACACTGGGCCACCTAGTTGTATTAAAAATGGACTCACCTACTTACATATCATTGTTCTACACTGGGCCACCTAGTTGTATTAAAAATGGACTCACCTACTTACATATCACCGTTCTACACTGGGCCACCTAGTTATATTAAAAATGGACCTACTTACATATCACCGTTTTACACTGGGCCACCTAGTTGTATTAAAAATGGACTCACCTACTTACATATCACCGTTCTACACTGGGCCACCTAGTTGTATTAAAAATAGACTCACCTACTTACATATCACCGTTCTACACTGGGCCACCTAGTTGCATTAAAAATGGACTCAACTTTTTACATATCACCGTTTTACACTGGGCCACCTAGTTGTATCAAAAATGGACTCACCTACTTACATATCACCGTTCTACACTGGGCCACCTAGTTGTATTAAATATGGACTTACTAACTTACATATCACCATTCTACACTGGGCCACCTAGTTGTATTAAATATGGACTTACTAACTTACATATCACCATTCTACACTGGGCCACCTAGTTGTATTAAATATGGACTTACTAACTTACATATCACCATTCTACACTGGGCCACCTAGTTATATTAAAAATGGACTTACCTACTTACATATCACCATTCTACACTGGGCCACCTAGTTGTATTAAATATGGACTTACTAACTTACATATCACCATTCTACACTGGGCCACCTAGTTGTATTAAATATGGACTTACTAACTTACATATCACCATTCTACACTGGGCCACCTAGTTGTATTAAATATGGACTTACTAACTTACATATCACCATTCTACACTGGGCCACCTAGTTGTATTAAAAATGGACTTACCTACTTACATATCACCATTCTACACTGGGCCACCTAGTTGTATTAAAAATGGACTTACTAACTTACATATCACCATTCTACACTGGGCCACCTAGTTGTATTAAAAATGGACTTACCTACTTACATATCACCGTTCTACACTGGGCCACCTAGTTGTATTAAATATGGACTTACTAACTTACATATCACCATTCTACACTGGGCCACCTAGTTGTATTAAAAATGGACTTACCTACTTACATATCACCGTTCTACACTGGGCCACCTAGTTATATCAAAAATGGACCTACTTACATATCACCGTTTTACACTGGGCCACCTAGTTGTATTAAAAATGGACTCACCTACTTACATATCATTGTTCTACACTGGGCCACCTAGTTGTATTAAAAATGGACTCACCTACTTACATATCACCGTTCTACACTGGGCCACCTAGTTATATTAAAAATGGACCTACTTACATATCACCGTTTTACACTGGGCCACCTAGTTGTATTAAAAATGGACTCACCTACTTACATATCACCGTTCTACACTGGGCCACCTAGTTGTATTAAAAATAGACTCACCTACTTACATATCACCGTTCTACACTTACATATCACCTTTCTACACTGGGCCACCTAGTTGTATTAAATATGGACTTACTAACTTACATATCACCATTCTACACTGGGCCACCTAGTTGTATTAAAAATAGACTCACCTACTTACATATCACCGTTCTACACTTACATATCACCTTTCTACACTGGGCCACCTAGTTGTATTAAATATGGACTTACTAACTTACATATCACCATTCTACACTGGGCCACCTAGTTGTATTAAATATGGACTTACTAACTTACATATCACCATTCTACACTGGGCCACCTAGTTGTATTAAATATGGACTTACTAACTTACATATCACCATTCTACACTGGGCCACCTAGTTGTATTAAATATGGACTTACTAACTTACATATCACCATTCTACACTGGGCCACCTAGTTGTATTAAATATGGACTTACTAACTTACATATCACCATTCTACACTGGGCCACCTAGTTGTATTAAATATGGACTTACTAACTTACATATCACCTTTCTACACTGGGCCACCTAGTTGTATTAAATATGGACTTACTAACTTATATATCACCTTTCTACACTGGGCCACCTAGTTGTATTAAATATGGACTTACTAACTTACATATCACCTTTCTACACTGGGCCACCTAGTTGTATTAAATATGGACTTACTAACTTACATATCACCATTCTACACTGGGCCACCTAGTTGTATTAAAAATGGACTCACCTACTTACATATCACCGTTCTACACTGGGCCACCTAGTTATATTAAAAATGGACCTACTTACATATCACCGTTTTACACTGGGCCACCTAGTTGTATTAAAAATGGACTCACCTACTTACATATCACCGTTCTACACTGGGCCACCTAGTTGTATTAAAAATAGACTCACCTACTTACATATCACCGTTCTACACTTACATATCACCTTTCTACACTGGGCCACCTAGTTGTATTAAAAATGGACTTACTAACTTACATATCACCATTCTACACTGGGCCACCTAGTTGTATTAAAAATAGACTCACCTACTTACATATCACCGTTCTACACTTACATATCACCTTTCTACACTGGGCCACCTAGTTGTATTAAATATGTACTTACTAACTTACATATCACCATTCTACACTGGGCCACCTAGTTGTATTAAATATGGACTTACTAACTTACATATCACCATTCTACACTGGGCCACCTAGTTGTATTAAATATGGACTTACTAACTTACATATCACCATTCTACACTGGGCCACCTAGTTATATTAAAAATGGACTTACCTACTTACATATCACCATTCTACACTGGGCCACCTAGTTGTATTAAATATGGACTTACTAACTTACATATCACCATTCTACACTGGGCCACCTAGTTGTATTAAATATGGACTTACTAACTTACATATCACCATTCTACACTGGGCCACCTAGTTGTATTAAATATGGACTTACTAACTTACATATCACCATTCTACACTGGGCCACCTAGTTGTATTAAAAATGGACTTACCTACTTACATATCACCTTTCTACACTGGGCCACCTAGTTGTATTAAATATGGACTTACTAACTTACATATCACCTTTCTACACTGGGCCACCTAGTTGTATTAAATATGGACTTACTAACTTACATATCACCATTCTACACTGGGCCACCTAGTTGTATTAAAAATGGACTCACCTACTTACATATCACCGTTCTACACTGGGCCACCTAGTTATATTAAAAATGGACCTACTTACATATCACCGTTTTACACTGGGCCACCTAGTTGTATTAAAAATGGACTCACCTACTTACATATCACCGTTCTACACTGGGCCACCTAGTTGTATTAAAAATAGACTCACCTACTTACATATCACCGTTCTACACTTACATATCACCTTTCTACACTGGGCCACCTAGTTGTATTAAAAATGGACTTACTAACTTACATATCACCATTCTACACTGGGCCACCTAGTTGTATTAAAAATAGACTCACCTACTTACATATCACCGTTCTACACTTACATATCACCTTTCTACACTGGGCCACCTAGTTGTATTAAATATGGACTTACTAACTTACATATCACCATTCTACACTGGGCCACCTAGTTGTATTAAATATGGACTTACTAACTTACATATCACCATTCTACACTGGGCCACCTAGTTGTATTAAATATGGACTTACTAACTTACATATCACCATTCTACACTGGGCCACCTAGTTGTATTAAATATGGACTTACTAACTTACATATCACCATTCTACACTGGGCCACCTAGTTGTATTAAATATGGACTTACTAACTTACATATCACCATTCTACACTGGGCCACCTAGTTGTATTAAATATGGACTTACTAACTTACATATCACCTTTCTACACTGGGCCACCTAGTTGTATTAAATATGGACTTACTAACTTATATATCACCTTTCTACACTGGGCCACCTAGTTGTATTAAATATGGACTTACTAACTTACATATCACCTTTCTACACTGGGCCACCTAGTTGTATTAAATATGGACTTACTAACTTACATATCACCATTCTACACTGGGCCACCTAGTTGTATTAAAAATGGACTTACTAACTTACATATCACCATTCTACACTGGGCCACCTAGTTGTATTAAAAATGGACTTACCTACTTACATATCACCATTCTACACTGGGCCACCTAGTTGTATTAAAAATGGACTTACTAACTTACATATCACCATTCTACACTGGGCCACCTAGTTGTATTAAAAATGGACTTACCTACTTACATATCACCGTTCTACACTGGGCCACCTAGTTGTATTAAATATGGACTTACTAACTTACATATCACCATTCTACACTGGGCCACCTAGTTGTATTAAAAATGGACTTACCTACTTACATATCACCGTTCTACACTGGGCCACCTAGTTATATCAAAAATGGACCTACTTACATATCACCGTTTTACACTGGGCCACCTAGTTGTATTAAAAATGGACTCACCTACTTACATATCATTGTTCTACACTGGGCCACCTAGTTGTATTAAAAATGGACTCACCTACTTACATATCACCGTTCTACACTGGGCCACCTAGTTATATTAAAAATGGACCTACTTACATACCACCGTTTTACACTGGGCCACCTAGTTGTATTAAAAATGGACTCACCTACTTACATATCACCGTTCTACACTGGGCCACCTAGTTGTATTAAAAATAGACTCACCTACTTACATATCACCGTTCTACACTGGGCCACCTAGTTGCATTAAAAATGGACTCAACTTTTTACATATCACCGTTTTACACTGGGCCACCTAGTTGTATCAAAAATGGACTCACCTACTTACATATCACCGTTCTACACTTTTCCATAGCAGTTTCCTACCAAATCTGATATGTCTTATTGTTCACGTCACTCAATTCTGTACCATGTTTTTTGGGATTGATCTTTTCACTTCTATGTATTGTACAATGTAGTTTCTCTTACATTTCAATTTATATCCATCATGCTACAATGAAATGGCCACTATTTTCTATATTTTCTATATTTTCTCTTTCTATCTAGGGAGCAAGAATTTATTCAAAGAGAAGAATATTTTGTACAACAACATGCACAGAGTGAAGAAAAAAGCAAAAAGGAAATTGAACAGCTAGAAGAGAAGGTAATTATAATAACAAGGGAATGTCATACTGTCAAATATAGTATATAGTCATATCATGTACCTATAATCACATCCCCATGTATTGTAATGAGACAGTACTATTCTGTATCACAGACCTGCCCGGTTTCCTAAATAAGGTCACTTGCAGGAATTTTGGACTACTTTCTTTCTCGTTGCTATATGCGTTGCTATGTGTGTTGCAAAACTTGTTGGCATCCTGTACGTGTACGCTATCATGGCGGAAGCCGACGATATTAAACAGCAGCTCCAGGAAATTCCACCCAAAATCTTGTAACAGTATTCTATTTGGCAATTGTGGCAAAGTTACCTAATATATTGGTATTAAAGAATCTTTGGATTCAATCAATAATGTATACGTATAAATAGTGATGCCGAGATAGACAACGACATGCCGGTTATGAACAGCTGTGACTTGTAAGCTATGGTCATTTTTCTAAAACACATTTTGCATAGTTAAATTATCACGAATTTTATTAAATGTCATACCTGTTAACAATAATTTGTGTTACATGTTTTCCGTTTTTCGTGTATTGGCAGCAGTGTTTGTGTTTGTATATGTATATTAGCAATGCTTACAATGCATGACTAGATGCAACTCAAATGATGCGTATGTACATAGGCGTACATGCAATACACATGATGCATTGAGATCAATACATGAACATACTGAAATCAATCCACCAGGCAATACATGTGATGAGGCCTCGACATGCGTCAAGATTAACAACGAATGGCAATTTATTTTCAGTATAATATCCCTTAGAGTCTATAAATATGGCCAAATCATTGATTTAAAATGTTTTTGAGTGCTTCAAGAGGTATATGATAAAACCTTTACAGCCTGGATATTGTTTTTGTTTACCTCAGTTGTACAACTCATGGGCCCTCCAAAAGTTGGGCCCTTCCACCTTAAGACCTCGGTCCGCAAAACAACAATAAGACAGATATGAATCATGTACACAATAAGATTATTATTGTTAAAGAACATAACCTAGACACTCAAAAGGTAACACTGGTGGAGAATCTGGGCACCAACAGGGTATATTTTCTCAATTTCTATCCAAAAAGAATATGCGATGAGTAAACCCATATGAAATGGTAAAATGAACATACTTGTAAAAATACCTTGAAAGATGACAGTGAAACTTGAACACAACATAACAAACAAATAATTACGGGTATCAGAGATGTAACTCCACTACTTATGTGTGACATGGAATAAATGACCCAAATGTTATTTATGGGTGTAAAATTATGTATTTGTTATTTACCAATGGAGATGGTCTAATAAAGTGGCTTGGTACTGATTTAGACTTATTTACATAGTTCTGTCTAATTTGCCATAGGTCTACCGTGGCTTGTCAGTGCCATTAGATGATTTTGAATTTTAAGTTGTAAAGAGTTTGTTGTATAATGTGCTGAGATATAGTGTAGTGTGTTAATAATAATAATCTGTCTTATTGTGTTCATCATTCATCTTTGTCTTATATATTAGATCAAAGCATTAGAAAGAGAACTGGAAAATGCCAAGAGAAATGTAGGGACAAATGATATAGTTGATGATATCCAAGTAATCAAAGTTGAAGAAACTAAGTCAGAAAGGGACATCACTGAAAAAGAATTGGAAAAGGAAAAAATGAAGCCAGAGCCTCCAAAAATAGAAGAAATAAAAGTAGAAAAGAGGATTGTGAATGAAGAGCTTGTGCCTGAAAATGTTGTGTTACTTAACCAGCAAGGTAAGTCATATGTTGTGTTACTTAACCAAAGGTATGGGAAGGCATACTAAAGATTCAAATTCATTATTTTATATGTCTTGGCTTGTTTCACTGTAATGTTTTTCAATGTTGCTACACACAGTATAGACTCTCTCACAGTCCACGAAACTTTGCATAAATAGCTAAAACTTGGGTTGTTCTGTATATATCTACTGCATAATTGTACTCATATACTAGTATCCCAGTATCCCTAGCTCTGTACTGTGCGCCCTCATCGATCACATAGAGCTAACATTTTGTTGATGTGTTAGGCGAAGCTCCGAGCTTATGAGTACAATTATGCAGTAGATACATACAGAACAACCCAAGTTTTAGCTATTTATGCGAAGCTTCAAGACTGTGAGAGAGTCTACACACAGTAAAGCCCTTATAGTATAACATCACTTGTTGTATTTGATCTTGAGGCAGACTTTGGACTTGAAGGAAATGACACTATTATGTAATAATCCAGCCAACTCCATGATACACTTCGCCTACAGAACGTGAATATACAGTTCACTACAAATACCCCAGGAAAATGCTAAAATGATATCTCTGGGAGTGTTTTTAGTTTACTTCTAGTTTTGTATACACAAAACACACACACATACATACATACATACATACATACATACATACATACATACATACATACATACATACATACATACATACATACATACATACATACATACATACATACATACATACATACATACATAGACAGAGACACCACACAACACACACACACACACACACACACACACATACACACACACTGACAGATCTACATCTCTTGTATCTCTTGTAATAATGAACGGTAACTTTGTGTCTATTGTCTTTGCACTACAACAATCCAGTATTCAAGCCCCTATGGTTCAAGCCCCCATGGTTCAAACCCCTATGGTTCAAGCCCCTATGGTTCAAGCCCCTATGGTTCAAGCCCCCTATGGTTCAAGCCCCTATGGTTCAAGCCTCCATGGTTCAAGCCCCTATGGTTCAAGCCCCCTATGGTTCAAGCCCCTATGATTCAAGCCCCCCATGGTTCAAACCCCCATGGTTCAAGCCCCCTATGGTTCAAGCCCCCGTGGTTCAAGCCCCCGTGGTTCAAGCCCCCTATGGTTCAAGCCCCCATGGTTCAAGCCCCCTATGGTTCAAGCCCCCATGGTTCAAGCCCCCCATGGTTCAAGCCCCCTATGGTTCAAGCCCCCATGGTTCAAGCCCCCTATGGTTCAAGCCCATATGGTTCAAGCCCCCATGGTTCAAGCCCCCCATGGTTCAAGCCCCCCATGGTTCAAGCCCCCTGTGGTTCAAGCCCCCTGTGGTTCAAGCCCCTGTGGTTCAAGCCCCCATGGTTCAAGCCCCCTATGGTTCAAGCCCCCGTGGTTCAAGCCCCCGTGGTTCAAGCCCCCTGTGGTTCAAGCCCCCTGTGGTTCAAGCCCCTGTGGTTCAAGCCCCTGTGGTTCAAGCCCCCGTGGTTCAATCCCCCGTGGTTCAAGCCCCCGTGGTTCAATCCCCTGTGGTTCAATCCCCTGTGGTTCAAGCCCCCATGGTTCAAGTCCCCATGGTTCAAGCCCCCATGGTTCAAGCCCCTATGGTTCAAGCCCCCTATGGTTCAAGCCCCCTATGGTTCAAGCCCCTATGGTTCAAGCCCCCTATGGTTCAAGCCCCCATGGTTCAAGCCCCCTATGGTTCAAGCCCCCTATGGTTCAAGCCCCCATGGTTCAAGCCCCCTATGGTTCAAGCCCCTGTGGTTCAAGCCCCCATGGTTCAAGCCCCCAAACTGATGAACAGCACTCCTAGTGGCCAAACCACAAAATCTTTTATTTCTGAAATATAGCTGATTCTTTCTCCCTTCAAGTGTTTACAGAAGAAGACAGGCGACCTTCATTTGAAGACATTTTAGAAGCTGAAGGTTTGAAGGAAACCATTGTAGATGATGAGCCAGACTCCACAACAGGTAAGATAAAATTCTTACAAATGGCACAGTCAATAATCAAAAATAATTTTTTTTATTTCAAACAATAGTTTTCATGTAAAAAACTCAACATTATGGTTACATTTTTCAAAAACTACAAATAATTTCTGGTAATACATTTAAGTTGAGATAACACATGGCAGATATTATCCAACCAGATTTCAATAAATATTGAGACAGAGAATTAATTCATATGTCAATACCTAAACCAGTTTATCTTTTTGTTGAAATGTTGGTGATTTATCAGACTGTGACCTCCAACATCAGATTTCAATTTTAAGCAATGTTATGGATTTCCAGATACCAAACTATTATTGTCACTAGAATTTAGGTTCTGAGGAGATTGTTTTTGGGTTTTGTGACTTCTGAGCTCAGTTCATCTGTCAGCCATGCATTGTCTGTCATATAGACCATGTAATACACATGTTTGAGTGTCTGTATTCTCATGTATTTAACTAGAATTTACAATATGTGGTTGGGTTTTGTGTCTTCTGTCAAGTATTTTTAGTGCATCATCAAAACAATGACTTAAGTTACCATAATTCTGATATAATGTCAGTTTGTGGTTTAAACTTGACAAACAAAAATGTATATTAGCAATGCTTATATGTAATCATTGAACAATAGAATGTGGCTATATGTAATCATTGAACAATAGAATGTGGCTTAATGTAATCATCGAACAATAGAATGTGGCTATATGTAATCATTGAACAATAGAATGTGGCTATATGTAATCATTGAACAATAGAATGTGGCTATATGAAATCATTGAACAATAGAATGTGGCTTAATGTAATCATTCAACAATAGAATGTGGCTATATGAAATCATTGAACAATAGAATGTGGCTTAATGTAATCATTGAACAATAGAATGTGGCTATATGTAATCATTCAACAATAGAATGTGGCTATATGCAATCATTGCAAATTTTCCATTTCCAAAGCCATAACTCAGACATGTTTGAACAGGTCCCCCCCCCCCCCCCCATACCTGACTCATCCTTTATTAGTCCCCGCGGACGAAGTCCGGAACGGGGACTTATGGATTGGGTTCCGTCTGTCCGTCCGTCCGT
This sequence comes from Glandiceps talaboti, assembly GCF_964340395.1. Lineage (NCBI taxonomy): Eukaryota > Metazoa > Hemichordata > Enteropneusta > Spengelidae > Glandiceps > Glandiceps talaboti. Next base: position 19,702,518 of record NC_135568.1, read on the forward strand.
CCGTCCGTCCGCAGCTGTTTCTTGGAGATGCCTGGACCGATTTTTTTCAAACTTGGTACAGGGGCAACATACTATGGCATACATATGCACGTCAATTTGTTTTATGATACGATCCAATATGGCCGCCTAGCAACCATTTTGTTTGCGAATTTTCCCTGTCTAGAGCCATAACTCAGACATGCTTTAACAGATCTCATTCAAAGTTGGTATTAGGACAGTGTTCTATGACATACATGTGCATATTCATTGTTGTCATGATACGATCCAATATGGCCGCCTAGCAGCCATTTTGTTTGTGAATTTTCATGTCCAAAGCCATAACTCAGACATGCTTGAACAGATCTCATTCAAAGTTGGTATTAGGACAGTGTTCTATGACATACATGTGCATATCCATTTTCATTGTGATACGATCCAATATGGCTGCCTGGTAGCCATTTTGTTTGTGAATTTTCATGTCCAAAGCCATAACTCAGACATGCTTGAACAGATCTCATTCAAAGTTGGTATTAGGACAGTGTTCTATGACATACATGTGTATATCCATTTTCGTCGTGATACGATCCAATATGGCTGCCTGCCAGCCATTTTGTTTGCGAATTTTCCATGTCCAAAGCCATAACTCAGACATGCTTAAACAGATCTCATTCAAAGTTGGTATTAGGACAGTGTTCTATGACATACATGTGCATATCCATTTTTGTTGTGATACAATCCAATATGGCTGCCTGGCAGCCATTTTGTTTGCGAATTTTCATGTCCAAAGCCATAACTCAGACATGCTTGAACAGATCTCATTTAAAGTTGGTATTAGGACAGTGTTCTATGACATACATGTGCATATCCATTTTCGTCATGATATGATCCAATATGGCTGCCTGGCAGCCATTTTGTTTGTGAATTTTCCATGTCCAAAGCCATAACTCAGACTCCATTTTCATCGTGATATGATCCCCGTACCCAACCAATCCTTTATTGTTGGAGGCATATTCCATGTCCAACAAGCACACACAACATATCTAAGTCTGTTTGTTTTAGGTTCACAAATGTTGTTGCGTGATCAGAGTAGTGATAATTCCTTAAAACCCAATTATAGCGGGGACTATGTCATTCTCAATGACTTGTTGTTGAATGGTTTATTCCATCACGTCATCTTGTCCAATGAGGAGACATAACATGAGTAAGCATGTTCCATGTCCAACGAGCAGACACAACATATCTAAGTCTGTTTGATTTTAGGTTCACAAGTGTTGTTGCGTGAAATACCAAGTCATGTCATATGTTAATAAAGTACCAAGTTTTGTTGGGCACTAAGGTGTTGCTCTTATGGTGACCATTTAACAAATAAAGATTATTATAATTAAGTCATTCTATCAGCTACACTTGTCTTGCTATGTACCAATGATTGCTAATTACCATGGTAACACTTAAACACCAAATAGTTTCCATAAGGAACAATCTAATCTTGACATTGTCAATATCACAACACTTGTCAACACGTACCAAACATAGCAAATATTGTCATTAGACTAAAATTGTTACTTGTAATTTCTGGTATGATTTTAGCTGTTCCTGTTATTGTAGTTGGTGCAGACATAAATGGCAAAGAAGGGGATGAGGAGGATGAGGAAGGAGACAAAAATGAAGTTAGTGATGATGAATCATCAGGTGACGGTGAAGGAATGTATGAAGTTACAACACCAGATGATGATAGCCATGAACAGAACTTAGAAGACAAATTAGAGGCAATCAGTGTTGTAAGTAGTATATAGCATTTAAGTCTGCCCTGCATGAACACTAAAGAGATCTTAACTATCCATTGTCAAACATGATCAACTGCCTGTATGAAGGCGACCCCATTTTGATGGACAAGAAGGATTGATCAAATATGATGCATTGTTGTTAATATTGGTCTAACTGATTATCTTTGTTAGGATACTGATTTTAGTACTCTCATACCGGAGACACAACGACTAGATGTCAGTCTTGAGAGGTCAAAAGCACAACTTGTCAGTGCTAGTGCCTTGGCAGATAGGCGTAGACCTACCAGAAGGAAATCGGAAGAGTCAGTTAGCACTGATATGTGGGCTGATAGTACATCCTCACAGGTAGTTAATTGTACAAATTAACTATATGTAGCAGTGGTAATGCTTACCTGGCTTTTATCATCACTTACAAAGCAATCTATATGTAGTCATTGTCAAGGCACACATAGCTGCTAGATGTTGCATTTTTAGCACAAATGAACCAGTCAGGTTCTTTAGTGTTATAGGTGAGGTGTGGTGTGGTGTGATGTGGTGTGTGCCTGTCTGTCTGTCTGCCTGCCTGTCTGTCTGTCATCTGTCTGTCTCAGCTCTGTGCACAATTTAAACTCAAAAACTGCTGGCTGATTGTTTTGATATGTAATAGGGATGTTCTTTTTGGTGTATAGTTGGGAAATTGTTGAAATCAAAATGATCGCACCAGAGGTATGTGTTTTGGGTCAAAAAGTGTCATTTTTTGAAGCAAAGAGCTTCCAGTCTCAAGCCATATTGCAAGTTATTGATGTCACAAAATCGTAGAATTTGCACCTACTTCTCAATGGCACCATGGAGTATTTCATACCTACTTCTCAATGGCACCATGGAGTATTTCATACCTACTTCTACATCAAGGTTAATATATCTGTTTGAGATTGCTTGAAAACACTATTATTAGCACAGCTGAACTATAAATATAGTATTCATTCATGCTATAGACCTGATAAAATGTCTTGTCTGACTGTCTGACTTAAAGTCAAAAACCACTGTCAAAATTATTTTGATATTTGGTAGGGATGTTCATTTCAGCCTCTAGTTAGGATAATGTTCAAGAAAAAATATACATATCTGCCTAGCAACAAGACCATGCCCACAGCAACAGCCAAATGGTGTTGCATAATGCAAAAGTAACAACAGGAATGGGTCGGAAATGAATAAACATTCAACTAAAGTATGCAAACATGCCTAGCAACAAGACACCCATAATGAAAACCAAATGTTGTTGCATATTGCAAAATGAATAAACAATAAAACTATGTAAGATATGCATCACAACAAGACCACACCCACAGTAAGAGCCAAATGCCTGTATAATTTAAGCATAGCAATGGTCAAATGATGATGGATATTGCATACATGAAAACAGTGATGCACAGGCAAGTGAATAGCATGGCATGCTATATGAACTGTACACACGTACGCTATCAACAGCAGTGTAAACAATCGAAAATACATAGTAAAATACTGGGCATTCCGTCACATACCGATCATTTCAAATAATATATTGAGTCAAACAGGCGGTTTGTTCACAACTAAACTTTTAATGGACCGATCAATGTACAGATTATCCTTAAATATGAGTAGCAGATAAAATAATTCCAGTTACTTCACTGTTGTATGAATGACATCATGGCATTCATGGTCAGAGTTGATTTGCATCAGATCAGCTGTCTTCAAAGTAGCTTTATTGCTAATATGCAAATTATCCATATTCTGGGCCCAAATAAAACCATAACAACGTAATTAGTTCTTTCTTTTTCTTTTTTCAATATACTGGTAGGCCAAAAAAGTAAAAGGATTTGTTTTTCTTCCTAATGCGCATCATCTAAAATCATACGTGTCACATGATTTGATTTCATTTTCCTGATTTCACCAACATCTACATTCTACATTCCATATCGATGGCGAAACCAAACAGTTTGAGAAGTACAGATGGGAGGTTGTAAACAAACAGTTTACAATGTATGTAGTTTACTTTCAGAGTTCATCAATACATGTTATTAATCGTTCAGGGCAGCTTCAGTGGTAACATCATGTATGTGGATAGTGTAATGGTTGATGAGTCAGTATGCTTCCCCAACCAACACCCCCCCCCCCCCCCCCACTCAAAAAAAAAATAGCACATCACTGGATCATTTTTAAAATTTCCCTAGGACAAGAAACAAACTCTTGTTTTTTTGGCCTTACCATATAATAGTGATAAACCACCCCAGGGGCTGGTATACCAGTTTTGACCAGTGGACTCAATAATTGCATGCAACTCGCTATAGCTTGTGCATATATTTCGTTCACTGGTCAAATATAAATACTCAGGAGGTGGTTTATTGCTTAATTAACTTCATTATTTCATATCTAAATCTATCAGTGTGTGTGTTGGTATTTTCCATATTTTTCATGAACATGTGCTTGAACACTTGTATCATGTCCTCACTTTTTAGCACAACTGAACTGATAAGGTTCAGTCCTGCTATAGGCATGGCAAAGTGTCTGTCTGTGTCTGTGTGTGTGTGTGTGTGTGTGTGTGTGTGTGTGTGTGTGTGTGTGTGTGTGTGTGTGTAAGCAACTTAACCGGCTGGACCAATTGCCATTTTGTGGGTATATTGCACTGGATGTCTGGTTGTGAAGTTGTTCAAATCAAAATGATCAGTGTGTGATTTTGGTAAAAAAAAACCATGATTTTTGGTCAAAAAACATCAATTCTAAAACTACTGGGCAGATCATTCTGAAATTTGATGGGAAGATTCTTAGGGGTGTTTAGATTAAGAATTGTTCATGACGTGATGATCCCATCAGTGATTTGCAAATTAGGTATAAAAATGTGTTATTTTGGTCAAAAATCTATAATTCCAAAATAGTTGAGCAGATTGGGTTGAAATTTGATGGGGATGTGTAGATGAAGCGGTATTCACAATATGATGATCCCATCAGTGAATTATGTCTAAAAATCTCAATTTTGGTCAAAAACTTATATCTTGAAACTGCATTGTGAATGGGATTGAAACTTGGTAGGGATGTTTCTGGAGGTGTTATTCTGCAGTTACTGTGGAAAATACTTTGACATAATTGGTCCGAGCAACCAAGACCACTCCCTTCACAACAGTGAAATGATGAATATTACAAAGATAACAACAGGGATGGGTAGATAAGTGAATGAATATTCAAAAAATGTATGTAAATATTCCTAGCAATAGGACCATGCCCATGGCAGCTGCTAAATAATGGTTAATATTGCGAAGATGAAAAATGCAAAGGGTAGGCAAATTATAAAAAATCCAAAAATGTATGCAAATATGCCTAGCAACATGACCACACCCAAAGCAACAGCCAACTACAGTTGTGCTACAGCACCATTAGCGGTATTTTTACAATGTACTAACACCACAATTTCACTTTCCTTTCCACCCATCCATCTGTCTGTCTGTCTGTCTGTCTGTTTGTCTGTCAGAAGCCTAATAACCATATAACTAATGAAAGGGGAATGCGGATTACTGTCTTTCATGTAGGTAGCCAACTTTTCCATGAGTTTTGTCAGTGTTGTGTTGTCTTTGTTGTAATATTAATATGCTGTTATGTTTTCATACATTACTTTGTAATGAATTGTCATTGGTTCCTGTGCTTGGTTGTAGTGGTGCATGATATTAGAACCTAAAGAGCTTCTTCCCAAATTTGTGTATATGCATACTCTGTATTTGTAGTCATGTTAGCATAGTGTCTAGACTAATACTCTATTTGTAGTCATGTTAGCATAGTGTCTAGACTAATACTCTGTTTTTGTAGTCATGTTAGCATAGTGTCTAGACTAATACTCTGTTTTTGTAGTCATGTTAGCATAGTGTCTAGACTAATACTCTGTATTTGTAGTCATGTTAGCATAGTGTCTAGACTAATACTCTGTTTTTGTAGTCATGTTAGCATAGTGTCTAGACTAATACTGTATTTGTAGTGATGTTAGCATAGTGTCTAGACTAATACTGTATTTGTAGTCATGTTAGCATAGTGTCTAGACTAATACTGTATTTGTAGTCATGTTAACATAGTGTCTAGACTAATACTGTATTTGTAGTCATGTTAACATAGTGTCTAGACTAATACTGTATTTGTAGTCGTGTTAGCATAGTGTCTAGACTAATACTGTATTTGTAGTCATGTTAGCATAGTGTCTAGACTAATACTGTATTTGTAGTCATGTTAGCATAGTGTCTAGACTAATACTGTATTTGTAGTGATGTTAGCATAGTGTCTAGACTAATACTGTATTTGTAGTCATGTTAGCATAATGTCTAGACTAATACTGTATTTGTAGTCATGTTAGCATAGTGTCTAGACTAAACAAATATATATAAGATAACAGTTTTCAGACTGGTTTTTTAACACAACTGAACTGATAAGGTGCTATAGGCATGGTGTGGTGTGTGTGTGGATGACAAAAACTGATTGTATGTGATTTAGATCATTTTTGGTCAAAAGATAAACTAACAAACTAATGGGCAGGTTTGTCTGAAATTTAGTGAGAACATTCTTAGGGATGTGTAAATTAAGATTTATTCATAACATGATGATTCCATCAGTAATATGTAAATTAGGGCTAAATATGTGTCTTTTTGGTCAAAAGTCTATAATTCCAAAGTTGTTGAGCAGATTTGGTTGAAATTTGATGGGGATGAAATATTATTCTGGAGATTTTCTTCAAAACATTTTGACACAATTATCCCTAACAACCAAAAAGAAATATATTTTAGTCAAAAACAACATCATCTGGTAGGCAAGTATAAGTAAACATTATAAAAATGTATGTGAATATCCCTAGCAACCATGACCATGCCCATAGCAACAGCCAAACGGTGGTGTATTTCACAAAGATAACAACATGGATTCTTAGACAAGTGAACAAACATTCAAAAGGTGTATGCAAATATGCCTAGCAGAAAGACCACCCATGGCAACAGCCAAATGATCACGTTTATTGAAAAGATATAAGGGATTAATAGAAAAAAAGAATAAACTTTCAAAAAATGTATGCAAATATACCTAACAACAAGACCATGCCCATAGCAACAGCCAAATGATTGCATATATTGCAAAGATAACAACAGGGCTGGATAGGCAACTGGATAATCAATCAGTCAGCAAATGAACACCTACCTAGCATGGATCAGCATGTGGTTAAACTTTTTTTAAAAACTGTTGTGCTACAATGCCATTGACGCTATTTTGTTAAGCATATAGATTGTTCTTTGCCATTGTACAGACTTCTAATAACTTTGACAGCTTATGTTGCTCCACTTTGTATTGGGTTTTGTTTGCATATAACTTCCATGTTATTACTTTACATATTCTCTATTTATATAACAATGACATCAAATAAGGCAATACAACTTATATCTTTATCAATATGACAACTGCTTAGGTTCAGTAGTGGTATAGGCATGTCAAAGTCTCTGTCTGTGTGTCTGTGTGTGTATGTGTGTGTGTGTGTGTGTGCGTGCGCACGTGTGAATGAGTGTGTGTATGCGTAAACAACTTATAATGATCCCATTAGTGATATGCAAATTAGGTATAAAAATGTGTCTTTTTGGTCAAAAATCATTCATTTTAAAATAATTGAGCTGATTGGCCCTAGCAACCATGACCATGCCCTTAGCAACAGTGAAATGATGATACATATTACAAAGATAACAGGGATGGGTATGTAAGTGAATACAGATTGGAAAAAATATATGCAAAATGCTGAGCAACAGCACCACACTTACAGCAACAGCTACATGTTAATGATGATTTTGATTGCAACAATGAAGACTGGGAAGTGAAGGCAAGTTATAAAGATTCCAAGAAATGTATGCAAATATGCCTAGCAGCAAGACCATGCCCATAGCAACAGCCAAATACAGTTGTGCTATAATGCTAGTGGTGCTATTTTGTACAAAAATAACACCAGGTATGTGTTAAACACCAGATATAAGTTAAACACCAGATATATGTTAAACACCAGATATATGTTAAACACCAAGTATATGTTAGACACTAGATATATGTTAAACACCAGATATATGTTAAACACCAGATATATGTTAAACACCAGATATATGTTAGACACTAGATATATGTTAAACACTAGATATATGTTAAACACCAGATATATGTTAGACACTAGATATATGTTAGACATCAGATATATGTTAGACACCAGATATATCTTAGACACTAGGTACATGTTAGACACCAGATATAAGTTAAACACTAGGTATATGTTAGACACTAGGTATATGTTAGACACTAGATATATGTTAGACACTAGATATATGTTAGACACTAGGTATATGTTAGACACAAGGTATATGTTAGACACTAGGTATATGTTAGACACCAGATATAAGTTAAACACTAGGTATATGTTAGACACTAGGTATATGTTAGACACCAGATATATGTTAGACACTAGATATATGTTAGACACTAGGTATATGTTAGACACTAGATATATGTTAAACACTAGGTATATGTTAGACACTAGATATATGTCAGACACCAGATATATGTTAGACACTAGGTATATGTTAGACACCAGATATATGTTAGACACTAGGTATATGTTAGACACTAGGTATATGTTAGACACTAGGTATATGTTAGACACTAGGTATATGTTAAACACTAGGTATATGTTAGACACTAGGTATATGTTAGACACTAGGTATATGTTAGACACCAGATATATGTTAGACACCAGATATATGTTAAACACCAGATATATGTTAGACACTAGATATATGTTAGACACCAGGTATATGTTAGGCACTAGGTATATGTTAAACACTAGGTATATGTTAGACACTAGGTACATGTTAGACACTAGGTATATGTTAGACACTAGGTACATGTTAGACACTAGATATATGTTTAAGACACTAGGTATATGTTAGACACTAGATATATGTTAGACACTAGGTATATGTTAGACACTAGGTACATGTTAGACACTAGATATATGTTAGACACTAGATATATGTTTAAGACACTAGGTATATGTTAGACACTAGATATATGTTAAACACCAGATATATGTTAAACACCAGATATATGTTAGACACTAGATATATGTTAGACACTAGGTATATGTTAGACACTAGGTACATGTTAGACACTAGATATATGTTAGACACTAGATATATGTTTAAGACACTAGGTATATGTTAGACACTAGATATATGTTAAACACCAGATATATGTTAAACACCAGATATATGTTAGACACTAGATATATGTTAGACACCAGGTATATGTTAGGCACTAGGTATATGTTAAACACTAGGTATATGTTAGGCACTAGATATATGTTAGACACTAGATATATGTTAGACACTAGGTACATGTTAGACACCAGATATATGTTAGACACCAGATATATGTTTAAGACACTAGATATATGTTTAAGACACTAGATATATGTTAGACACCAGATATATGTTAGACACCAGATATATGTTAGACACCAGATATATGTTAGACACCAGATATATGTTAGACACTAGATATATGTTTAAGACACTAGGTATATGTTAAACACCAGATATATGTTAGACACTAGGTATATGTTAGACACTAGGTATATGTTAGACACTAGATATATGTTAGACACTAGGTATATGTTAGACACTAGATATATGTTAGACACTAGGTATATGTTAGACACTAGGTACATGTTAGACACTAGGTATATGTTAGACACTAGGTATATGTTAGACACTAGGTACATGTTAGACACTAGATATATGTTAGACACTAGGTATATGTTTAAGACACTAGATATATGTTAGACACTAGATATATGTTAGACACTAGATATATGTTAGACACCAAGTATATGTTAAACACCAGATATATCCTAGACACCAGATACATGTTAGATACTAGGTAAATGTTAGACACTAGGTACATGTTAGACACTAGATATATGTGAGACACTAGGTACATGTTAGACACCAGATATATGTTAGACACTAGGTATATGTTAGACACCAGGTATATGTTAGACACTAGATATATGTTAAACACCAGATATATGTTAAACACTAGATATATGTTAGACACTAGATATATGTTAGACACCAGATATATGTTAGACACCAGATATATCTTAGACACTAGGTATATGTTAGACACCAGATATATGTTAGACACTAGGTATATGTTAGACACTAGATATATGTGAGACACTAGATATATGTTAGACACTAGATATATGTTAGACACTAGATATATGTTAGACACTAGATATATGTGAGACACTAGATATATGTTAGACACTAGGTATATGTTAGACACTAGGTATATGTTAGACACCAGATATATGTTAGACACCAGGTATATGTTAGACACTAGGTATATGTTAGACACTAGGTACATGTTAAACACTAGGTATATGTTAAACACCAGATATATGTTAGACACTAGATATATGTTAGACACCAGATATATGTTAGACACTAGGTATATGTTAGACACTAGGTATATGTTAGACACCAGATATAAGTTAAACACTAGGTATATGTTAGACACTAGGTATATGTTAGACACTAGGTACATGTTAGACACCAGATATATGTTAGACACTAGGTATATGTTAGACACTAGGTATATGTTAGACACCAGATATAAGTTAAACACTAGGTATATGTTAAACACTAGGTATATGTTAGACACTAGATATATGTTAGACACCAGGTATATGTTAGACACTAGGTATATGTTAGACACTAGGTACATGTTAGACACTAGGTATATGTTAGACACTAGGTACATGTTAAACACTAGGTATATGTTAAACACCAGATATATGTTAAACACTAGATATATGTTAGACACTAGATATATGTTAGACACCAGATATATGTTAAACACCAGATATATGTTAAACACTAGATATATGTTAGACACTAGATATATGTTAGACACTAGGTATATGTTTGTATTAATTTGGATCAATGTGTTTGTATTAATAGACTAAAAGCAACCATGTCAGTAGGGCAGATGAAGAGCTAGTCAACTCAACAAAGTCAGAACCAGTGCAATCCAAACCAGTCAGAAGACCTAGTAAGAAAACAAGTAGAGCACCTCCTCCCCCTTCCAGTGATGAAACACCACCAGAACCCAAGTCTTCATCAAAACCTATGAAAGAAGCAATCAGTGGTTCTCCTGCAGCTGCTCAAAGGCCTGCCAAAGGTTCACCTAAGAATTCCAAAGGAGAAGCAAAACTTGGCACAGATGAACTGTGAGTTGACCTCTAAATATAGATGGTGCATATGCTCTCCTCTGTGTCAGTGGCTCCAAATTGGTGTTGCCTCCTATTAAAGGAATGCTGAATTTAAACGCATCAAAGGGTTTGCACTTCAGAAAAATTGTTTTAAATTCATTGATAATATAATTATCACAATATCAATCATACTTTTCAATAAAAACATGATAAAAGTCGTGAACTTGTCACTTTTTATTATTGTCGACATTTTGACGCCAAAATGAGGCTGGAGGCTCTTGTGTGCTGTGGTGTACAGACAATGACCACATTCATTGGTGCTATTTTTTACAAGTATGATTAACATTGTGATAATTATATCATCAATGGAGTGAAAACAATTTTTCTGAAGTGCAAACCCGTTGGTGTGTATTCATTCAGCTTTCATTTAAAGTCTTCGTCTTGTCTAGTTTCACATTGATAGTGTTACATACATGAACGTTTCATCTGTTACGGCATGAGTAAGACATTTGCAGAGAAAGAGGCTAGTACTGTAGTACACAAGTACACATACAGTAACAAGTAATCTTTAGTACTAACAGAAGTGAAAGTGCATTTCCCTCTAATAATATGACAGGAATGTAAATTACACACATTGAGTAACATTGACTGCATTGGCAACACTAGTGATAACATTTAGACACAGTTTGATATTTACAACAAACTGCATGTGTATGTATGTGGTCAGCTATTTTGTGATTTCCTGCAAGGGATTATGGGAAAATATCTGGCAGTGACATCACAAATACCCATATCTCTTTGTCTTGTATTTGTATTTGTCAAGACACAAAAAATATAATGATATTCATAATTTCATCATCAGGGATTCCCCATAAACTATTGTAGGGAATCCCAAATAGCTGAACTTATGTTAAGAGCAGTAGGGCTTCTTTACAAAAGTTCAAAGTTGAGTTTATACCAAGGTGCTATTTTGTCATCCAAAAGTCAAATATAAATTGATAGCAATTACATTAATACATGCACACTAAAGGCAGAAATAATTCTAACTTGAATTTTTAGCTCCGCTGTCAGCAAAGGCTGCACAGAGCTTAAGGGTTAGGTTGACTCACCCACATCGTTCATCTGTCAGCTTTTCTACTTTTGGTCAGTACAAAACACAAGTACAGGTCAGGCCAGGTATCTACTGAATATTTTTGGGGGGATTTGCATTCAGATCCAAAGATGTGAACCTGTCATATTTGATATACATTTTTGATTGTTTGTCAGGTTATTCTTTCTCAGCAATTCGCCTTCAGTTATCTTTGTTTTCAAAATCACCACACAATTATTGTCTTCTGTTCTAAGAATTATATTTTTAGCTCCGCTGTCAGCGAAAGCTGAAAGCATAGCTTTAGGTATAGGTTGTATAGAGTATAGAGAGTATAGGTGAATCATAGGTGTCCGTCAAACTTTTATATTTTCATCATCTTCTCCGAAAGTAACAGCCAGAATACTTCGATATTTGGTGTGCATGTTCCCTGGGGGGGGGGGGGGGGGAGGCTATTCAGATTTGTTCATTTGTTGATCTGTGCCATTTTCAATTTTTTATGATTTTTTTAAAAAAAATGACATTTTCATCATCATCTCATCTCCTCAAATACTACATGTCAGATTGCTTTGATATCTGGTGTGTTGATGCACAGAGGGTAGCTTACTTAGATTTGTTAATTTCAAGTCAGCACGTCTTCTCTTCTATTTTTTATGATTTTTTTTTTATAATTTGAAAAAAAAATGAATATGTTAATGAGCATTATGACTGACGCCATATTGGAAATCAGACCACGAGACTTTAAGTAAACTGCCACTTTTCAATAGACACTATTGACGTCAAATAAGCAATGTAATATGTGCTATAGTCATAATTCTACGCATTGTGTGCCCAAATGACAAGCGTTTGTTTGAAACAGGGTTGTAAACTTCAAATCCAAATTCTGCACCCCTTCAACATAATCAGCCAGTCCGTATCATCCTCATTTGCATGCATCGTGTGCATCTAAGATCTATCCTTCAGATCGCGACTGTTACTCTTTGAATGGCTGCTCACGGGCCTTATTTTTGGGTATTTTCAACTCGCCGTAACTTTCACTAGAGTCCACAATTTTAGATACTGTGAACACCTAAACCTCAACTGACATGTCTTCTTTCGTACCAGCAACACAAATTTTGGAATTACATTTTGGAATACCGATTTTCCGACGAATTCGGGACGCATACTTGAGGCCCTGAAATTTCTTTTCGGACCGGAAAGTTTTACAAATTTCACAAAAAGATGGATTTTTATGTGTTTTAAATAACTATGGCAAGTAAATTTAGTAGGATCGGTCTGTAATGCTCCGTTCAAGAATTTTCGGTAGAAAACGACTGATTTGACCTGAAGCTGACGCTGACCTCGTTTGACCGGGCGATTTTCCACAGCAAGTAGCAACACAGTTCTTGGTATTCACTAAAATCACACTTCAGACCCACAATAAAAAAAATGTGATGTTTTCAGATAACATGTAACTTGTGATTAATTCTATATTGTCGTGCAATTTGGAGTGACAGTAAACCAGAATGAAGACAACTCGCGTAAGGAAGGCGGCATGCCTAGGCATATGCAGTTGAAGTTATGCAAGAGCAGTCTCACTGTCGACTCTGAATCGACCAAACTTTGTTTATTGGCCGACAGTTCACATGTAAAGTTAAACGACATGAACGTGTCTTGCCATTTCCAAAATGCAAATATTTGGCAAGTAAAAATAATTAAAATAACTACAACTTTAATTTGGCTTCAGACTTTGCGCTATGTTTTTCGTATCTTTCCCCGTTTTACATGTAATTTTAAATCCGAAAAGGTTCTCTCTGGCTCTGGTGATGTCAGTGGTTAGCCCTGCTTACATACGACAGGCGGTGCACGAGTTTATATTGCTGACTTGACTCTAAACAAATAGTAGGGACAATTTGTAAGAATCGAGTCCCGGATTACTCCGTATGCAAGCACGACTAGTCAGTGATCATACCGGGACTTTGCCGGTCACAAGAAATTCCGTAAATTAAAATATCAGACGATGTATGTATTAATCACCATCTTAGTTTCCGTACGGCGACAATCCCAAGTACCTGGATGCACGAGGGACTAACCCGGAAGCAAGTCGTTGTCAGCCATACGTTACAGTGGTAACATCGTCTGAGAAATCGCTGCGTTCAGAGTGTCATTATTCACAGAATTGTTGTTTTCGAGTGAAAACCCGTCTTTAATTGTATAATTCTAACAAATGAAGACATGTCAAGTTATATTTTGAAAGTTGTACCGCTAGTTTGAGACGATTTCCTCACGTACTATCAAGGCTTGGACCTTACTCCAGTTCAGCGGGAAGTTGAGCCAGTCCGATAATTCTTTCTGGTTTAGTTTACAACACTTTTGATCACGCAGATTTTTTTTTTGTGATGAAAAGAAATTTAAAAAAAAGATCACTTCAACCATTTCGTTGTGTTTTCTTTGTGAAAGGTAATCGAACATGAACGAGTGTTATGTTACCACTGTAACGTATGGCTGAGAATGACTCTCTTCCGGGTTACTAATGAGTCCCTTGGGATTGTCGCCGTACGGAAACTAAGGTGGTGATTAATACATTTCTTCCGTATATCTACTACAAGTACAAGTTAAATGTTGTTGACTTTGTAAATTTGTTAGAAAATTGAAATTCAAATTGCCTCAAAATTATTTTAGATCCCTAGTTTATTTCATTCATCATTAAAATTTTCCAGGGTTAAAGCTGTAAGATTGGAATTATTTATAGCCAACCTCAAAATCCTCTTTTTTTCTTTTTCTTATTTGCATTTCCCAGTCATTTTTTTTCTGAGATTTTGTGCAATTTTTCATAACAGTAGATTTTTGTTATAAAATGGTGACTATGGTATAAAAGTACAATACATTACCAACTTTCTGTGTGAAATGTGTTTTATAGTGAGACATCATATGAAACCACTAACCACTTTATTACATCGCTAAAACAAAACTGCATAGTGAAGAGCTGAAGAACTGAACCACTTCTACATGTTACCAAAATAAAAAATTAAATTAAAAAAAACCAGCGGAGCTATTCTGACCGATAGGTCGCTAGTTCATATAGATTTCATACTTGTTCTTGTACGTACTGGGTGCATTAAATGGTAAAAATGTTTTGCCAACTACAGGCACTTTTAGGGAAAGTAGTCGCATTTCGTGCAGTTTTAGTATTTATTGGTAACAAACTATTACCATTGCAATATGCCTAGGACAAGAATGTATGAAAATGGCTTGGCTAAATGAAGTTACAACTGCTTGTTCAAGACCAAAACGTCTTGGGATATTTGTCAAAGTGTATCATCCCCAAAGATAAATAACAATCTAGCAGTGTGACTCTGTTTCATAACGTGAAATCTGGGTAAACCTTTGGTAGATTGCAAAAATTGATAAAAACGCTGTGAAAATTAACGCCCTTCATACGTCCAATTTTTTTTTTGAGATGTCATGTTTATGTAAACATGTTATGACATGTATAGTAATAGTCATTAGAATTTAACATTTGAAACATTACATGTAGTGATGAGAATATTTCAAGTTAGCCTTATATTAAATCTGTTTTTAATATGTGAATATTCAAAATTACGCTTTAATATATATTGATACATATACATATTAGTCTTGGTTACCCAGACTCTTGCCGTTCATGGCTCCACACCAACTGTTTAGTGAGCCCTAACTGGCAAGAGTCTGGCTAACTTAAACTAACATATACATTGCATCAAAGGTTAATGAAAGTTGGCACGAATAATCAGGTCAGGTGAAGGGTATATTCTATGCTTTGTAATTGTGGATTTTGGGAGTGCATCTACCATTTATACTCACTTCTTATGTATGCAATGTAACAAATAGGCTTTGATTTCTACTTGTCTACTACACACTCTACGACACATCTAAATGTGCATACTCCGTGTGAACGGTAATTAAAATCGATAATTAATAGCTGTCAAGAGAGATATCATTTCAGCAGTTCAAAATATATATAGATGTTTTCAACAGAATGTGAACATATTCGAGTACTTACATTGCTGAATTAGCATTTACAAAAGAGAAGGTGAAATTTGCCATGAAAACCAATATATATTGCAAATAAAAACAGATGATGGATCTTTGGATTCGAATGTGAATGTGAATATGAATCCCCCCAAAATATTTAATATATACCTGACCTGACCTGGCCTGTACTTGGCCTGTACCTGCATTTAGTACTAACCATTTCTTTCATCTTCTCTAAATCTGCATGGTCAGTTGACCTGAAATTTGGTGTGTACTTGTCATTTGATGAGCAGATATAAGTTTGTTCAAGACAAGTTGATTTGATCATAATATGCAAATTAGGCCTAAAAATAGAATTGTTAGCTCAACTGAACCTCAGTTCAGTTGTGCTAAAAGTGATTGCCCGTCATATCTCTCTCTCTCTCTCTCTCTCTCTCTCTCTCTCTCTCTCTCTCTCTCTCTCTCTCTCTCTCCCTCCCTCCCTCCCTCCCTCCCTCCCTCCCTCCCTCCCTCCCTCCCTCCCTCCCTCCCTCCCTCCCTCCCTCCCTCCCTCCCTCCCTCCCTCCCTCCCTCCCTCCCTCCCTCCCTCCCTCCCTCCTCCCTCTCTCTCTCCTCTCTCTCTCTCTCTCTCTCTCTCTCTCTCTCTCTCTCTCTCTCTCTCTCTCTCTCTCCTCTCTCTCTCTCTCTCTCTCTCTCTCTCTCTCTCTCTCTCTCTCTCTCTCTCTCTCGTGGGTCCATTACCTTGGGTGTCTAATTGGGAAATTGTTCAAATCAAAATGATCGCATCACAGGTGTGTGATTTGGGTCAAAAAATGTGATTTTTGGTCAAAAAACTTAAACTCAAAAACTACTGGGCAGATTGCTGGAAATTTGGGTGTAAAGTAAGATTTGTTCATGACATGGTGGTCCCATCAGTGATATGCAAATTAGGGCTAAAATGTGTCTTTTTGCTCCAAAATCTTTAATTCCAAAACCACTGAGGAGATTGGGCTGAAATTTAATGGGAATGCATCTAGGGATGTATGGACAAAGAAATATTAAACATACAATGATTCCATGAGTGATATGCAAATTAGGTGTAAAAATGTTCATTTTTTGGTCAAAAACTTATATCTCAAAAAGTACTTGGTAATAAGTCTGAAACTTGGTGAGATGTTTCTGAAAGTGTTATTCTGCAGATTTTCTTCAAAACATTTTGAAAAATTTGCACTAGTAACCATGACCACACCCTTAGCAACAACCAAATGGGAGTATATTTTGGTCAAATAACATCGTCTGGTAGGCAAGTGAGTAAACATTCAAAAAATATATGCAAATACCCTAGCAACCATGACCATGCCCATAGCAACAGCCAAATAGTCGTGTATTTCACAAAGATAACATCGATTAATAGACAATTGAATAAACATTCAGAAAATGTATGTAAATTTGCCTAGAAACAAGATCATGCCCATAGCAACAGACAAATAATCACATATATTGCAAAGATAACGGGGATTAATAGACAATTGAATAAACATTCGAAAAAATGTATGCAAATATGCCTAGCAACAAGACCTTGCCCATAGCAACAGCCAAATTATGTACATTGCAAAGATAATATCAGGAATTCATACACTAGTGAACAAAAGCTTACAAAAATGTATGCAAAAATATCCAACAACATGACCATGCCCATAGCAACAGCCAAATGATAGCATATATTGTAAGGATATCAACATGGTTGGATAGGCAACTGGATAGTCATTCAAGCATGGACTAGCATATGGATAAACATTTTTAAAAACTGAACCGTTGTGCTACAACACCATTGGGGGTATTTTTGGTAAAAATGCTTCAAAAATCTTCTTCTCCAAAACTACTGGGCCAATTGAGTTGAAATTTGTTGTGTAGGTGTCTAGGGATGAGCAGATATAAGTTTCTTCAAGACAAGGGTCATTAATATGCAAATTAGGGGTAAAATAGAATTTTTGTGAAATGGTGACTATTTTATAAAAGTACAATATTTTACCAACTTTCTGTGTGAAATGTGTTCTATAGTGTGTGTGAGTCATCATATGAATCCACTAACCACTTTATTGCTTTGCTAAAACAAAACTGCATAGTGGAAGAGCTGAACAGCAAAACCACTTCTACACATGTTACAAAAACACAACAAAAAGAACAAAAAACAGCAGAGCTATTCTGACCGATAGGTTGCTTGCCTTTTAATGTCTTTGTGGCTACATCAACATTCTGACAGTCATTATTGTCTTTGATCTCTATGTCTAGTCATAATGCAAATTATAACAAAACGTGTTTAATTTATCATTATCGTCATATTTCTATTTTGTGGTAACTCTTGATGCTGATATTTAGCAAGGCAGTCTTTGACATCCTGTACATAACATGTAATAGATCTGATAATGTACAGTTTCATTGGGTCTTCTTGAAAAAAAAGCCTGTTATAGGTGTGAAAGTAGTCAAAGTTTCAAATCATTGTATTGGAATACTACTGAATAATATACTGAAGTGTTTCAACAGCTGATGTCAAAAAGACTGAGGTCATAGGTCAAACTGTTGATGTCATACAGATAGGTCAAAGGTCAGATATGATTTCATGCAGACTAGACTGATGTCAAAGGTCACTACATTTGTTAACATTTAGATCACATTTTCTTTCATATTTACCAGTTCATTTCATGCACGACATCATAACTTATTTTTTGTCATGGCTGTTGTTATGTTTGATAGTTCAAGTTAGTGTATATTCATTTTTCTCTACATAGTGATGAAATCATCCCATCATTCATTTTGATTTTCTAACTTGTTACCTTTCTCTCCTCTTTTTCTCATCTAAAAAAGCTACAACCCATGGAGACGGAGGTTAGTTTCCATAGCGATTTTTTCATGGCATGCTCATCAATGTGATGATTGTAGGCTGCACCTTGCATATCATTAGTTCATGACATTTACCAAAACCATACCACCTACTTTCTTTCAGAGCAACTATGCTGTTCATGTAACTATGGTAACAGTCAATGGACTATCTACATATAGTATGTGTAGTGCAATATCACTATAGTCTATTGTTATGAGAATACTCCTAGAAAACAATTACTAAAAGAGCTAAACAAACAGTTCAAGACCCATTTTATGATATATATATACATTTTACTGTCAGTCCAATTACATAGAGTGATGTACACACTGCTAAACAAACAGTTCAAGACCCATTTTATGATATATATATACATTTTACTGTCAGTCCAATTACATAGAGTGATGTACACACTGTTAAAAGCCAAGTCTTAAGATAATAAACAAGACACGGGTTTCATATAGGATTAAGTAGAGTCTTTTATTTATAAGATCTAATTCTAAGTGAAACCTTGTCTTGTTCATATATATACCTTCAGACTTGAACATAATACACAATAGCATTGAACACTTACTAAAAGAGCTAACAAACACTTCTAAACCCGTTTTATCATATATATACCTTCAGACTTGAACAAAATACGCAATATTATTGATTTTGTTTATAAGAACTAATTGAAAATGTCTAACTTTTTAGACAAGTTGAAACAAGAATGTGGTATGAGAACCTCTGTTTATCAAATACTTCTTTAAATAATTATGTAATTCTTGATTTTGGGATAGTTTGACAAATTCTTAGCTTTAAAGTGTATGTAAATAGGTTTCCAAGGTTTCCGACTTTTTGCCTGCAAATGACGTAGTTTTCATAGGTGATTAAAGATTTGTATGACATTTTTGACAAAAGTGCGATATTAATAATGAAAAATTGATTATTTTTTTTAAATCTGCGATGAGCATTTTGCTTCAGGAGTCTTCGGAAAATTGTGTCACAGCCGGAACACAATCGGGGCATCCATGGTTTTTTTAACCATGCCTGAATGTTGCGTGGTAGGGGGACGTCAACGATTGAGTCTACACTGATTTTCTCACAAAAGATTTGGAAATTCTAATCAGCCTACTTATGTTCAACATACAGAGGATAAGTTTCCAAACATTTTCAATGATGTCTTAGTACTGCACAACTCTCAAACTCACGAAAAACGATCATGAATGATAAGATGCTGCATCCTGGTGTACTACTGTACGACACTGGCAATGATGACGTTTCTTTTGTTGGCTGTGATTACGAGTCCTAAATTGTTGATTTGAAAGTTATTTCACCAGATAAGAAACGTAAATTACACTTTCAAAGAACATACTAGTATAACGTTACGAGGTGGTACCACATAATGGGATGTTCTGAGGGATGTATAGATGGAGAATTGTTAATGACATATATCCCATCAGTAACTTGCAAATAATGTCTAAAAATGTGACATTTTGTGTCAAAAACTCTTCAAATCAGAAACTATTGGGCAAATTTTGGAAATCTTGTTTAAATGTGAATTTTGGTCAAAAAGCTTTCTCATAAATTACTAATACTAGTTAAGTATCATAGATATGGGACTGAAATTTGCTGGACTGTTTGTAGTGGTGTCAATCTGCAGATGTTGAACAAGAAGACATTTTGACACAGCATTCCCTAGCAACAATGACCACATCCTTATAAACAGCCAAATGTCAAGGTAGCAACATTGTTGGGTAGACAAGTGAATAAACATTTCAAACTGTATGTATGAATGAAACTGAATGACAGTGTAAATGAAAGACTTCAAACTTTTACTGTAACCCTGACCAAACATATACTCTGTTAAAATCAAGAAAAGAAATTTGGGTTACCAAGGGGATTTTTGAAAAAGAGGTCAAAATGACCTTGAAATTGACCTATTTTGAAATCCAATATTGTGTTAACTCTGTAAAAATAAAAGGTTTTTGATTTCTTTGAAAACAATACATTATAGTGAACCCCAATCTGATTAAAATTCCACACATTGCAATTTCTTTTTGGCTGTTACATTTACTGTGTCATTTGTTCTTTTGTGAGCACTCGTTACATACATCTGACACAATACCACAAGTTTTCCCAAACCCAATCTCATACTTACAAGTAGCCAACCAGAATCAGTCTTACAATATAACACTCAACATTCAAAATTGAAAGAAAGAACAACCAAACAATAACTATAACATTGTTGTCTCTGCTCTGTGTACACATGCTCTTTTCAAACAGAGAGCTCTGAAGCACTCTAACCATATGATTCGGCATATTACACTCATTGGTTGAGTGAATTCACTCAGCGCTCTCATGTGGCTCGGGAAAACCTATGGTATTGTATCAGATGTATGTAAAGAACAAAATGAAGAGTAAACGGAACAGCCAAAAAGAAATTGCCAAATGTACATTACATCGGATTTTAATCAGATTGAGTGAACCCCCAACTTTCTTGCATTATTTCAAAAAAAGCTCTTAATTGTATTTGAATAGTTTCAATTTTCAGTCCAAATTTTAGCCATGGCTCGTAAGAGATGATAAAACACAAGATAGAGAAAGGGTGTATCTTAAGTTAAGGTGTTTGTGATTAACATAGTGCTTTGCACTTTCGCACTGCTTTGTAAAGTGGAATATAACGATGAGATAGAATTAATGAATAGCAATTGCATTAATGGATCAGATATGTCCAATAGATTGGTATTAAGTTAACAATTATAAACATTGATATAAGCATTGCTATATAGAAATAGACATTTATGGCTACCACTATGACCAAACAAGTACAAGTATTTACTGGTGTCTAAGCATACCAACAGTACTCCATGTAATATCCTTCTTTCCAGAGTGTTCTACCATTCACTTACCCAAGTTACATGTATATATCCTATCTTTGTGTGAAAACGGGTACCCAATTCTAAAAGTTAGAACCTAATTAACAGACCCATTTCTTAAGGCCATAATGTAATCTATTACAGAGATGTTTTTGAGGACCCTGGTTCAGACCGATCCTCACCCCTTGGCTCAACTGGAACATCTCCAGCAGCAATGCCACCAGCAATGCCGTTGCTACGGTTACAGTCCCCTTCTTCCTCTTCCAACAGTGGTACAGGTGTCATGCTTATATCATCAAGATCCCTCGAACCATCTCCACCAAGTCCTTCTAGTTCTGCAAGTGTTAAAATGGAAGGAAGTTCACCACTGTCATCACATCGAGCGGATATACCGACAGCAGTTAGTATTAAAAGTGAAAAAGGTGAGGGTTTCATCTAATCTACAAAGACAATATGAATAAAATAATATGTTCACATTTGTATCCCTAACCCTTTTCCTGCCTAACTGCACCAGTAGAGTGTATAACATGTTTCCTGCCTAACTGCACCAGTAGAGTGTATAACATGTTTCCTGCCTAACTGCACCAGTAGAGTGTATAACATGTTTCCTGCCTAACTGCACCAGTAGAGTGTATATCATGTTTCCTGCCTAACTGCACCAGTAGAGTATATATTATGTTTCCTGCCTAACTGCACCAGTAGAATGTATATCATGTTTCCTGCCTAACTGCACCAGTAGAATGTATAGCATGTTTCCTGTCTAACTGCACCAGTAGAATGTATATCATGTTTCCTGTCTAACTGCATCAGTAGAATGTATATCATGTTTCCTGCCTAACTGC
>NC_135568.1:19730209-19765209 GCF_964340395.1 Glandiceps talaboti
CTTGACAAATCACTTCAGTGTTGTGTGACATAACCTTGACAAATCACTTCAATGTTGCATGACATAACCTTGACAAATCACTTCAATGTTGCATGACATAACTTTGACAAATCACTTCAATGTTGCATGACATAACTTTGACAAATCACTTCAGTGTTGCATGACATAACCTTGACAAATCACTTCAGTGTTGTGTGACATAACCTTGACAAATCACTTCAATGTTGCATGACATAACCTTGACAAATCACTTCAATGTTGCATGACATAACTTTGACAAATCACTTCAATGTTGCATGACATAACTTTGACAAATCACTTCAATGTTGCATGACATAACTTTGACAAATCACTTCAATGTTGCATGACATAACCTTGACAAATCACTTCAATGTTGCATGACATAACTGACAAATCACTTCAATGTTGCATGACATAACCTTGACAAATCACTTCAATGTTGCATGACATAACTGACAAATCACTTCAATATTGCATGACATAACCTTGACAAATCACTTCAATGTTGCATGACATAACCTTGACAAATCACTTCAATGTTGTGTGACATAACCTTGACAAATCACTTCAGTGTTGTGTGACATAACCTTGACAAATCACTTCAGTGTTGCATGACATAACCTTGACAAATCACTTCAGTGTTGTGTGACATAACTTTGACAAATCACTTCAATGTTGTGTGACATAACTTTGACAAATCACTTCAATGTTGTGTGACATAACTTTGACAAATCACTTCAGTGTTGTGTGACATAACCTTGACAAATCACTTCAGTGTTGCATGACATAACCTTGACAAATCACTTCAGTGTTGTGTGACATAACTTTGACAAATCACTTCAGTGTTGTGTGACATAACTTTGACAAATCACTTCAATGTTGTGTGACATAACTTTGACAAATCACTTCAGTGTTGTGTGACATAACCTTGACAAATCACTTCAATGTTGCATGACATAACTTTGACAAATCACTTCAATGTTGTGTGACATAACTAACTTTGACTTACAGTAATGCCATATTAGGAGTTTGACCATAATTCATAACTTTGACTTACCATGCCATATTAGGAGTTTGACCGTAATTCAAAACTTGTTTGTTTGTTTGTTTGTTTGTTTCAGTCTATTGGAGTAGGTAATAAAAATGATTTGGCTTTCTTCAAGAAAAAGATCAAAGAAATGAAAGTGATTGTTGAAAAGGAAAGAAAACAAAGAGAAAAAGAACTTAAAGCCCAAGAAAAACAACAGAAGAAGGCTGCTAAGAAGAAATTGACTGGTTAGTCATCTCTGTTAACATGGAAACTGTGGAAGACACGCCTTGTTGCCCTGGAAACTTGCATCATCTGCATCAGCCTTTTTAGGCACATTACTCTTGGTCCTTGCTATTAAGCGTAGTTTTAGATTTAGAGCCATTCACTTCATGCTCACCTCATAATCTGTAATAATCAACGTATGTGTTACCTTTGTCACTGTCTTATTCTGCTGTGTTATAAAATGATTCACAAGATACGCTACCATCTTACCATCAACAATTCATCAGTAATGGTTGTTTGCAATGGGCAAGCCATGCTGGTTATTTTTTGCACTTGGTATACATTTTTGTCTAGGACAGAGTTACACTGATACAAATGGAATGGAATATATTTAGAAACAATCCTTTATTGTCTTATTGAAAGGATACTTATGTAGGACCAAATATCAACAAATATTAAGACAACTCCAGTGTAGACGTATATTGTGATATATGTTAAAAAATAAGTTACAGACTAATTATCAATGACTGTGTCACTGATCCAAATTCAACTCATGATTTTGTTAAGTTTAACTTAATGTATTACAGCATGAATTGTCCATATTGGTTTATGGAGACACCGAATAGTATGTCTTTCTGAAATGGAATTGTTTACAATGCTTACTACAGCGACTATATTAAAGCCATCTATTTTGATTTGTTATTGTTCCTTGAATTAAATAGAACTGAGCACTTAAAATCTCACATCGGCTTGAATTTTTTGGATGGTTACATTTTATGTAAGATGAGGTTTTAGCTAAAATAAAGATGAGAATGGTGATTTCACTTTAAAAGTAGGCACTATGCTTTGCTGTATCTACTTACACTTTTACAATAACAACAAGTGTGCAATTATTTTGGTGTGGTACCCCAATCACTTGATACAGTCATCGTTGCTATCTACTACTGGTCGTGGTTTAATACCAGCTTTAAATATTATTTTTAGGGAAAGGCCAGGCAAGGTCAAAATCAAGATCATCATGCATTTTAACATAAAGTACAGTTATTGCTGAAGAGGATACCTCCTGAAGAACTCAGCCTTATTTCCTGAAGCAACCATATAATGAATTATGCATTGCATGAGGTATCATTTCTCCTATCAAAGGCAGCCATATAATGAATTATGTATTACATGAGGTATCATTTCTCCTATCAAAGGCAGCCATATAATGAATTATGCATTGCATGAGGTATCATTTCTCCTATCAAAGGCAGCCATATAATGAATTATGTATTACATGAGGTATCATTTCTCCTATCAAAGGCAGCCATATAATGAATTATGTATTACGAGGTATCATTTCTCCTATCAAAGGCAGCCATATAATGAATTATGTATTACATGAGGTATCATTTCTCCTATCTAAGGCAGCCATATAATGAATTATGCATTGCATGAGGTATCATTTCTCCTATCAAAGGCAGTCATATAATGACTTACTTATTACATGAGGTATCATTTCTCCTATCAAAGGCAGCCATATAATGACTTACTTATTACATGAGGTATCATTTCTCCTATCAAAGGCAGCCATATAATGACTTATGTATTACATGAGGTATCATTTCTCCTATAAAAGGCAGCCATATTATAAATTGTACATTACATGAGGTATCATTTCTCCTATCAAAGGCAGTAATATCAAAGGATTAACTTTTTCTGAGAGACAGAAAGCTTTGTATAAACTGCACCTTGCTTTAAGGCATCAGTTTCCATGTACAGTTAGGGTGACCATTACTAAGATTTTCTTTGCAGGTAAGGAGGTTATTTGTTAAAGCATGATGATCATGTAATAAACTGTGAATGTATGTATCTTTTAGATGAATAATATTGAATTGTGAGAAAGTGAGAAAAGAATGATTTGATTTAAGACATCTACTTTAAAAAAACCTGACAAAGTTGACATTACTAGCATATGGATATATTTGTATTTACTGAAAGTTGTATTAGCTGAGCTATAATGCTGTGTCTTGCTTAATTGATCAAGGAATATTATTATTATTATTATTATTATTATTTAATTATCATTATAGTATAATGTCAAAAAAATTTACTTGCTATTTGTGTATTTACGTTAGAAAAAGATGTTATTTGTAACAGTGTTTTTTAAATTTTGAATTATCAAACCAATATGCATCATAGAAGGTCATAATAAAAGTCATTTTGAGATATTAAATGAACACAAGAATGTAGAAACACAAAATCTGATTTGTCATAATTAGTTCTTGTATCACAATGAACGGTTCTGATTAGTTTTAAGTAAGTAAAACTGCATTTTTGCTGACTTAACTGCTACACAGTCACAACCACACTATCACTACTATGCTGCCTAGTGCTAAAGCCAGCAAATGGATACTTTGATAAAATCTCATAACCTGAACAGGCAAAAAAGTCCTTGTAAGTAATAAGAACCCTGGCTGTAGTACAAGAACTAATTACATTGTATTACCATGTTTTACTGGCCTTGATTCCGAGAAAATGTTGTCGCAGTCAAGTAGGAACTTATGTGTGTGTGTGTGTGTGTGTGTGTGTTTGTACATACATACATACGTATGTATGTATGTATGTTGTGTGTGTGTGTGTGTTTTACATAAACAAGGCCAAGTCAATGGTAAATAAAACATTAACAAAGTGAATAAAGTATCATCATTAGTCAGTACCCATTGGGGACTTATATGTGTGGATCCATCTGGCTGTGCATGCATTTGTGCACTCACCATTATATCTCTGCCATGCACCAACCAATTTCAACCAAACCTTGCATAAAGATAAGATACTATGTGAGATATATGAACACCACTTTGATTTATGAGAGATGATATTTTAATCATGTCTTGGTTTTTACTATGTGAGGCATATGCACGTCACTTAATTTCACAACCTTGATCTGAATAGAAAAATGGTGGCCATGACAAACATTTTCAAGGTGAAATGACCAAAATCTTTCTTTCTTTGTTAATTCAAGAAATTGAGTAAACAAAGACTCCATTTAAATGTCTATATCCCAAAGGTCAGCTTTCATTTCATATCTTGACCTTTGCCTTTGATCTCCATATTCAAGGTCAAATAGCAAATTGGTCAATAAATTGTGGTTTGTATCTAGAGACGTCATTCAAATTTGCACAATAACTTTGACATAAGACATAAGGTACACATTGGGGACTATGTCTTTGATTGAAGGCTTGCATTTCATTTATTTCTTGGCTAAATTTTGAAATCACGTGACAAGCAAATGACATTGTTGTAGATTTGTGTTTGCCAAAAATTGAGAAATAACTAATATCTGATAAATGACGAGAGAAAATAGCAATGTGGTTCTGTTCATACAAACAACCACTGTTTCTATACATACCTTGTCAACAAGTACCATGATTCATATTTACATCTTGACATGTGGCTGTTGTTTAGTCAGAATCTAAATAACTGCAGAATCTTGAATCTTAGGTAATGACAAGATTTGGTCATGTATAGTAATTGACTAAATTTGAACATTAACTGACTTGAATGAAATGCAACTTGTAACAGAACTGTTCAGCTATAACATTGTCCAAATAATTATTTATTCCATATATACATATTTGTACTAGTTATGCATTTGTGTATTAAAACTCCTGAGCTGTCACTAACAGTTTACTCAGTACTAACAAAATTCAATCAAAATGTCACTGACAACAGACCAATTATATTTGTGATAGCATTGTTTTATTTGCCACTTACCAAAGTCCCACCTACTTACCATATTCTTTTGCACTGCACCCATTTCATACTCCTTAGCATGCATGTGTACAATTACCAGTTTCAACTATGGACTCTAAGCAATCATGTGTTTTAAAAAATAGTACAGCCTGTACACTCAAGTCTAGTGATTTCACTGTGTGTCACAGTTGTGCATAGTCTTTATATCAGGGTGAAACTATGCTGTTTTACAGCTGGTATAAAGACTTGACAATAATTTTGGAACACAGTACTATAGTGGAATTGGCCTTAATTTGGTACATGGGTTGTATATGTGTAGTAATTGTTGTTGGCTATAGACAGAACTAAATCATATGGCAGTGTTACTGCACTAGAATTGTACTGTAAATAATTAGTAACCATAGTAAATTATGAAAATATAACAGTGAAAAATATGCTGTTACTTAACAGTGAAATTTCTCTATAGCCATAAAAGTGATTGCCCATATTGAAGAGAATTCAATTTGATCGCATTCTAGTGCAGTCTATTACCAGTAGGATTACAAAGCTAACTTCATATTTGAAATGTCTACACATGAAGTAGCTAACTTGAAATGTCTACACATATAAGTAGCTAACTTGAAATGTCTACACATATAAGTAGCTAACTTGAAATGTCTACACATATAAGTAGCTAACTTGAAATGTCTACACATGAAGTAGCTAACTTGAAATGTCTACACATATAAGTAGCTAACTTGAAATGGTTACACATATAAGTTGCTAACTTGAGATACTACATATGAAGTAGCTAACTTGAAATGGCCATACATAAAGTAGCTAACTTGAAATTGCTGCAGATGTAGTTACTAATTAGCCCCCAAAGGGCGAAGCCTGACGGGGGCTACTACATTTGGACTCCATTCGTCTATCCATCTGTCTGTCCGTATCCACCTGTATCTCCAATGTGCATGTGCCAATTTCAACCAAACCTGGTACAAATCAGATGTTATAGAAGGCATATGCACGTCACTTGGTTTTACAACCGTCACGACAACAGCAAAATGGCGGCCATGTTTGTCATAAATAATCACACTTTGCCCAATAAATCTTGACGTTTAACAGATAGAGACCTCATTCAAGGTTCGTTACCCATGTTATCAATCATTTACCTTCAATGTCAAATAGCCATATTATTGTCAAAGTGTGTATGTATATCTCTGATATGCATGGACTGATTTCAACCAAACCTTGTACAAATATCAG
Organism: Glandiceps talaboti; assembly: GCF_964340395.1. NCBI lineage: Eukaryota > Metazoa > Hemichordata > Enteropneusta > Spengelidae > Glandiceps > Glandiceps talaboti. The sequence continues at coordinate 19,736,463 of NC_135568.1, forward strand.
ATGCTATAGTCTGCATATACACATCACTTCATTTCACAATCCCCACGATAACGGCAAAATGACGGCCATATTTTTCATAAATATTCACATTTTGGCCGATAACTCTTGACGCTTAACAGATAGAGACACTATTCAAGTGGCTTCGTCGTGGTTATAAATGATGAGCTTTCTAATAACACACTGACTTTTGACCTTGACCTTCATCTTCGGGGTCAACTAGCTATGTCTTCCTATTTTGAAATCATTAAGATAATATATATATTAATGCTAATGTGCCTGAAATTATCAAGGATCTACACATAATGGATAAGATATTCACAACCCTTTGAGGTGTTGTCAGTGTATCTTTTTGATTGCCTGAAAGGCCATGCCATAGTTGTTGTCCTTTTTGAACTGGCAGCCTGTGACATAATGTACAAACTAAAGAACTTGTTGTTGAAGTCACTACAAGAAATACTTTTGTGGGGGCTGTGTCATCCATGAAGACTTGTTTGATCTTAATTCCAGCCCTTTTAATTGTGCTTTATTCATTTGCATTTATTGGTATAAACCAAATACAACACAAATCAGACAAGTTACATTAAATGGGACGCTTCACTTAGATGACTAGAAAGCTTTTTTCTTCTTAAATTTGTATTGTGTATTTCAAGCAGTATTATTTGACATGATATGTATTTTTAGTAAAATTTTAATACAATGATGCATTTATTAATTGAGATCTTTTAATTGACTCACCCATGATTGACTTTCTCTGTCAGTATTTGTGATTGACACTTACTGTTAATGTATAAGTGAACTGATTGTCAGGAAAGGCCAAATTATTAAACAATAAATAACTTATAGCTTAATGAACATGGCTTATTTGTTGATGGATTTATTGCCAATAATGTGAAACTAAATGCACAACTAAATATACAAGTCCTACATGTTTGACATTGAATGCACCACACACACAGTAATCCCATCACAATAACTAACCATCAGTGTTATGTATGCATACCACCATCTAATATATTGTTTGCATTGACTTACACATTGCTCAGATTGTCACCTAACAGTCTCAATTATATATTTGGTGCATAGTCTATAATAAAAACAAAGCAAACACAATGACACCTTTCTGACTGCACTGTTACAACCCTGTCCACAATAACACCTTTCTGACTGCACTGTTACAATCCTGTCCACAATAACATCTCCAACACTTTCCACAATAACACCTTTCTGACTGCACTGTTACAACCCTGTCCACAATAACATCTCCAACACTTTCCACAATAACACCTTTCTCACTGCACTGTTACAACCCTGTTGAATTATAACACCTTTCTCACTGCACTATTACAACCCTGTCCATAATAACACCTTTCTCACTACACTGTTACAACCCTGTCCACAATAACATCTCCAACACTATCCACAATAACACCTTTCTCACTGCACTGTTACAGCCCTGTCCAGAATAACACGTTTATCACTGCACTGTTATAACCATGTCCACACTAACGTTTCTCACTGCAGTTACAACCCTGTCCATAACTACAACCTTTCTCACTGTATTGTACCACCCTGTCTACACTAACATTTCTCACTGCACTGTTACAACCCTGTCCACAATAACACCTTTTTCACTCCACTGTTACAACCCTGTCCACAATAACACCTTTCTCACTGAACTGTTACAACCCTGTCCACAATAACACATTTCTCACTGCGCTGTTACAACCCTGTCCACAACTACAGCCTTTCTCACTGCACTGGTACAACCCTGTCCACAATAACACCATTCTCACTGCCCTGTTACAACCCGGAGTTACATATTATTATTATTATTATTATTATTATTATTTATTATATACTTTATTGTCATGCTAAATTTACACGAAATTCGATGTACATTGGCAGGGGGAAAGGGAAGAACACACTTAGACTAATTCAACTTATTTTACCTACATACATTATACATAAACACACGTCAGGCTGCCACTGATTGACAAGATGGATTGACCTTGGTACAAAACTGGGCTTAAATCTATTTGTGCGAGAACGTGGAACCCTTAGGCGACGACCACTTGGAAGATATTCATACTCTGTATGAAGAAGATGATTAGGATCTTTCATTATTTTATCCGCCATCTTAATAACTGTATCTTTGTACACCACAGAGTTCTGAACAGGTTCATCATGACTGTCATCAAGTAACTTTTTACAGCTCTTTCTAGGGTGATTGAGGTCTTCTTGGAGATGGTTTGATAGCAGATCATAGAAGGCGGTGTTAGCATAGTTAATAACATATGATATTGTTGAGTTGAAAAACAGAGCAATTACGCTTGAACGTACATTTAACTTTCTCATTGATCTTACATAATACATTCGTTTGTTTACCTTTCTCAGTTGATTTTTCTACGTGTTGTGTGAATGACAATTTGTAGTCGATCACACAACCTAAATATGGATATGATGACACTCTCTCTACCTTCATATTATTGATCGCAACTGGTTGTTTTTCATTTTGTCTTCTTCTAAAGTCAAAAACAAGCTCTTTCGTCTTTGACACATTAAGATCTAAATAGTTATCATTACACCAGGTGTTAACAAAATCAATACACAATACACATATTCAGGACATCGTCAAAAAGGCATACAAGCTAGTTGGTTTTTTAAAGCATACTTGCAAGTATTTCCATGACAGTTCTTTTATCATTAATTTATATAAATCACTTGTACAGAGTCAACTAGAGTATTGTGTACAAGTTTGGTCACCCCATAAGGAGTATTTAATCACTAAAATTGAAAGAGTCCAGCATAAATTTCTCAACTACCTTATTTTGGAAAATCAATCCATGGTAAAGAAGTAAGCCTCGATTACAGTAATCTTTGTCAGTATTTTAATATTCAAAGCCTTCAACCTCATAGGAAATTACTGGATGGTCTTTTTATATAAATGCTTAAATGGCTCTTTTAACTCACTGTATATTGTTGCCAATGTTCTGGTTTCATGTGCCTTCCAGGAATCTCCGCTCCCACTACACATTTAAAATGGTACATTTTAATTCTACTCAAAGGAAAAACTCATTTTACCTAGGACCTTCAATTTTATCAATACCTTGCAAAACACTGACATATATTCCAGTCTCAGTACTTTTATTAAAGATGTCCTAAATGAAATAGTTGATGTGTGAATTTAACGAAATTTCAATAATTTTATCTTCTTTTATTTTATTTTATTTCTATTTCTATTTTTACTAGTTTTATAGATATTGTATGCATTTTAGTCTTTCCAGTTTCAGAGTGTCTGTTAATGGGGTAATCCTGCAGACATCTCAAATAAATAAATAAACAAACAAACAAACAAACAGGACGGAGTAGAAGAGCAACTCAAATTTAAAGATCTTGAGCAATAAGAAATTAAATAATTGATGGCACTCAACAACAGCTAGAAAACCCCAAAAATAAACTTCGTACAGAGAAAGCGGAGACCAGAGATAAGAGAGATAACAGTCTTCAGGAATACGACCTCATCAATTACTTTAGTCCAATGGGTATTGTTTCAAATGTTGTACTTGGTTTAATCCAGGATCAGAACTATTTGGCAATTATTCAAAACTTTAATGAGGGGTCATATGTGGCTGGAAGTTTGTATAGCACTCCGTCTCCATCTCAGTCGAAAATTTCAAGTCAAGTTTGTGTTTGGAACAAAAGCTTAACATAATAGATTGGATTACCAGCAAAGTTGTATTTAGCTGGTGGCATATTTATGAATACACATATAGTATGTGGGCATACATTATATCATAGACAGTGGAGGGGAGACTCCCCGCCACTGTCTGATGACTGTATGGGATACCGATATGTGTTAACAAATATACTTACACAGTATGTGGGTATACGTATATACTGTTATTTATATGAACACATATATACGGAATATAGTTATCTAAGTATACCATAAGGATACATATATACACAGCCATGGTATGTATGGCACCCCAATTTGTTTTTACTTTATATTCTTGTTTTTATTCCAGTGGTTTAATTACGTATGTGTCATCTTTTGACTGTCAGCTGCCACCTGTTGATACATAGGCCATCTCATGACACGATAATTACCCACTTCGTTCATAAGTTTTTACTCGGTTTTAGTTCAGTTTATTGCAAGTAATCATTACCCGGAAGGTGGGGGTTGGGGGTTGGGGGTGTACAATGTAAGTATTCATCAGTAAGTAGAATACCATGAATGCTATATAAAATGCTGGCAAAAAATACATCCCAAAAACACAAATTCAGCTTGTGCCCCTTTAATGATTCTGGATTCCGGGGTTTCCATGTTACCAATTTTCAATTTTCTTTCTTAGTAATCTTACATATATATGTATGTATATGTATCTGTCTGTGTATATGTCTGTGTGTGCATCTCTGTGTATGTCAGTCTGTGTCTGTCTGTCTGTCTGTCTGTGTGTGTGTGTGTGTGTGTGATTCATAATATTATAAAAGCATAAACAAAAGATAATTTTTTGTCATAATTTGGCAGTACTTTCATCTTTCGACAAAACTTTGTCCTAACTTTATTTAAATTACAGTCCAGTTGTTGAATATCTGATATACTTTACATTTCTGATTTACTCTACATATAGGATTTACCCTACATATAGGATTTACCCTACATATCTGATTTACTCTACATATATTATGTATGCATACATGCATACATACATGCATACATACATACATACATATGATACTGATAGTGATTGTGATGAGACAGGTCTATCACATCCTCGCGGACAAGTTACGTTAAGAGGTGCCAGAATTGCAGTTGATTTATATTGCATTAGATAATCATGATTAAATATTTCCATGACCCGCCTAGAAAATTGTGAAATTTTGGTTTAGCCCCCCCCCCCATCTAATTTTTCCTAAGAAAAATTGATGCCCCCCCCCCCCCGAAAATCATCCGGGCCCCCTGGAAGTAAAATCTGTACGCTCCCTAAAGACGTATCGAACAATTTCTGTACACGTCATTTCGCCATTCCGACATAAACCATCTTTTCACCCGCCGTTTAAGACCAGCGTAGAGACCAAAGAACACTAGTATTTAAGATATATTATGTTGAACTATATTATTTATAACATAATTGCGTTGTATGTGATAATTTGGTGCTGATAAATACTTTATCGTACATTGTAGTATACATTTTTTTAGTGGAATTGTAGTACACACATGTATCATGGAAAGTTGAGAACAACACGCCTACATATGTAATACAGCAGGTCGACGGAGGTAGCTAAATGGTCCAAAATTGAACAGTTGCGGGGCAAAGTGCTAGATCTAGCACTTCGCCACTTTTTGACAAAGTGCTAGATCTAGCACTTCGTCAGTTTTCGCCGAAGTGCTAGATCTAGCACTTCGCCACTAGCACTTCGCCAGAAAACAACGAAGTGCGGGACTGTAAACAACGAAGCGCCTCCAACGGCTTGATATAACGTGGTCGATAAATGTCACATACATGCGCCATGTCAGTAGTCCGTGTACATGGTCGTGTGGCGCACGATCGACTCCAAAACTTATCTTTGGCCGATTGTAACAACGACACGATTTATCTGAAGTTTGTTAAATGTTTGCCGAGTAAAACGGCCGGTTGAAACTTCACGTTGCCGTACGTACGGTTGTGTCCCGGGGGTTGTGTGTTCTGTTACAAACATGCCTTGTCAATACCTTGGATGGACTTGCGCGATCACAGAAACAAGTGTTATTATTTTACCCCTTTCATATACAATTGGCTAAAACACGTCAATATCATCGATATTATCGACATTGTATTGTATTCTGATAGAAACATTCTGATATCATACATATCTCGGGAGTGCCTGTGGGCGGGACTGTACTTCAGAATCTGCAATCTACTCTGTAAACAAGGACTAGCCACTCAGTATTTCTTATACCATGTCTATTTTAGAGCGGGAAAGATATATCAATCATAACGTCTTGAAATAAATTTGAAAATCACTGAAATCTTTATCCCACATTGGAGTATAATTTCTGAGCGACCAGGAATTACATAAGGGACGATATTGAAGTTGGTGATTGTCTAGGAATGCAAAAAAAATCAGTAAACAGTAATGTGATGGTTTACTTGAGATCTGGCGAAGTCATGGATTATTTATTGTCGTTGTTTTCAATAAAGAAGTTGGCAGTACCAAGTACATGGAATTTACAAAACAGTAGTGACGGGTTATTTATAGATTTCTATCAAAATATTTACAGCAATGAAGGGCTGAAATTAAAATTGTTCACACGAATATGTTTTCGCACTTACGTTTTCGATAGCAATATTTTTTGTCATCTATAAACGATCTGATAATACTGAAAGAAGTGAATCTATTCAATAGAAATATAGTGAACATGATATAAACTTACACCCAGACTTTATTTTCGTGTTCAACGATCAAGAAAAATCTTCGCTCTCGCATCTAGACACACTAACCCCCCCCCACACACACACACACACACACACACACCAAGAAATTCAGTTTTCCTTTATATTATATCTTTGTCATGCAATGTTACAAATGTCACTGCCATTAAATCTGCAGTATGAAGTCTGTGACACACGCCGAACTAAATGTTTCTACTTCCTGAAATCTTCGAAGTTTCGACTGTGTGGTGTCACGCCGTTGTCAACTACGGAGTACGAAACGTGGTTCCGACGAAATGACTGCGTGCTATAGTTGAAGTCTGTGACGCACGCCGAACAAAATGTTCGTAGTTTCGACTGTATATGGGAGTGCGTTATTTGACGTGACAGCTGTCAAAATGGCGGTCTGCGGTTGTTGGTAGTGGTGTCAAGCCGTTGTAAGGATTACGAAACGTGGAAGGGAAACGACCACGTGCTGTAGTTTTCGCCGCATAGAACATCGAAAAAATACAAAACTGAACGTTACTGAAAATTACGAAGTAGAAACTTGTTTGTGCATTGGCAAAACATACGGAAAATCAAACTCTAAGGTCGTTAACACGGGAAGTAACATTTTACACTGAGAGTAATAACATGTCCATTACCGGTATAACATGACATATTTACCGACGACCTAGCACTTTGCCACTCTTTGTTGAAGTGCTAGATCTAGCACTTCGCCACTTTTCGCTAAAGTGCTAGATCTAGCACTTTGTCAAAAAATGGCGAAGTGCTAGATCTAGCACTTTGCCCCGCAACTGTTCCGATTTTGAATTCTTTGTTACATGGACTGGGTACATAATACTACATGTACAATATCATGTGTCACGATCCAATATACATTAAAAACAGCTGTGCTGTCACAGAGGAGAAGCCATTACCAATTCCTGCATTACCTAATGTAAATTCTAATTTTCATGTCTTCCGACAATGTTTGGTACTTTTTACTTGGAAATCGTTTTATCAATGTTAATAAATGCAGAGATTACATCAAAGGGACCGCTCATGGTTTTTATCAATGTGTGTTGGTTTGATAGTAGAATTGAGTGAAAATGAAAGATTGCAACATTATATGTTTCCAGCACATGTGTATTCTGTTTCAAGACATCTATCATCCAGTCAGAATTGTCGGAGCTTTTGATCAGTGTATTCAGACTCCACATTTGCAACACTCATAGTATGTATGAGGCATTGTTTTGGTCACAGCGAAAATAGGGTACGCAGGAAACCGCCCAACCCCAACTTGGGGGTCTGGGGGGCTTGAAACCGCCCAGGGCGCTAACCTGAGGAATTACGGGTATATATATAATTGTAAGAAAGAAAATTGAAAATTGGTAACATGGAAATCCCAGAATCCAGAATCATTAAAGGGGAACAAGCTGAATTTATGTTTTTGGGGATGTATTTTTTTATAAAGTTTTCACGGTATTCTACTTACTGATGCATACCAACATTGTACACCCCAATAATGATTACTTGCAATTGACTGAACTGAAACCGGGTAATAACTTATAAATGATCTGATGACATAATTTATTATGTACAGGAACTCCATATTATTATGTAATCAACAGTTCTAAGAATATCAGAACACAAATTGTGATGTCATAGAAGGTATACATCAACATTAACATTATACTAGAATATTAAGTACATTGAAGGTTTTGTAAGTATTTTCACGTTTACAGACATATATGATTGTCAGCCTGTGCCACTTTAATAATCATGTTACACTCACACAATAGTGTATGTGATGTTCCTTTAGCTAAACACTCAATACTATACAAGCATAACATTGACTGGGACTCCATTTCCATTTTATATTGACACATTCTAGCATGTATTTTTAAGAAAGATCACAGAGGATATCAACATCTGACACTGTAATCCCAAATCAAGATCAACCAGAGATAGGGGCACACAGTACCAAACATTTATAATTGGCTGCAGTGATCATACTGCCACCTAGAGGTCAACTGCAACTGTGGAAATAGTCATTCAGATTAGGTTCAATGCTAAAACGTAAATTTTGTAATTCATTTCACCTACTGAGACCTACTGAAGTTCTTTTTACTTCTTTTTATTCATTGAAAGCCATAAACTGGTTCTAAGTGGTTCATAGTCATGATAATTGACATAATATACCTATAATGGTGTTTGTATAGATATATAGAAACATAGTATATTATTTCAATAGTATTATACAGGCCTGTACGTACGTACATATGTGTTTGTTTGTTTATTTGTTTGTCTGCCTGTCTGTCACAGTTCACTAACTCACTCACTCACTCACTCACTCACTCACTCACTCACTCACTCACTCACTCACTTACTTACTTATGTGCTTTTTCCTGCAAAAAAAAACTTTCTGTGTTACTGTATAAAATAGCCACAAATGGTAGCTTTAATCTCATAGACACATAGTATTAAAATGTTTCTGCATCCATTTATATGGAGCTATTGTCACAATGATCCATTTCAACTTCAGGTTTTACGCAGATGACGTCTTCAGATATCACGGACCTGGGTCTCTGACGTAGTCAATCGTGCATTTCAGTTGACTGAACGGAATGTTCAACTGTCTCCTGGTTTCCTGGAGAGAGGCGAGAATAAAACATAGATATGGGTTACCATAATGATAAAGAGGTTACATTTTCGAAGAATTTTATCCATTGCTGCTTGCGGTACTGTCGTCTGGAGTTTATAGCTACATTTCGCATTGGAAATTGAAGAATAATATGTATCCATGGATTGCAGTCCCCGAGTCTCGTCCTGAAGAAACAGTCTGGCATCTTTGAAAAGTGTTATGTCAGGCCAGGCATCTGTCACTTTCAAAAGATCTTTGAACACTAATAAAATGTGTTTGGACAGTCGTCACGGAGTGCTCATGTCCGCGTAGTATTTCGTAATTTGTTGTGTTCCTTGTCTACAGTCTAAATATTGCAATTTTTTGTCTTGAATATATTTCCCCTACCTTTAAGGGACCGGTCAGTTTCTTCGGCCTGGGGGGGTGGATTGGTAGGGGGGTCACCCTGTTTTTGAAATTGGCAGTAGGGGGGTCATGCTGTTTTGAACATTGTGGATAGGGAGGGGTCATTGTGTTTTAAATTGTGATGGAAGAAAAAAATCCTTTCAACAATGGCATATAGCCTTGTCTGAAATGTGGTACATGTCAATATTTGTTCTTGTCCCTGTTTCTTACATGAATTCTTTAATATTACTTATTAGTTCAAACATAACTATACATATACATATACATGTATTACCTAGCTACCACACTAATTACAGAACATGTCATGTAAATGCTTGGCTGTTTCACAATCAATGCTTCACTTATATTGCAGTTTGGGGCAAAAGTGAACTTGTGAATTGAAGGTTTCGTAACGGCAATTTTCATAGATAGTTTATAAATGAAGTTAATCTAAATTGTTCTACTCGTCATGTTATTGACACTACAAATCACCACATCTCATCAGATTCCAGTTTCTATTATACACTAGGTATGACCACCTAAAGTTCTCTAACATACCGGTGACTTTATTATACATATATTAATGCCCCTATACTAATGTTACATGTCTATTTTATGTGATATAGGAAACTCATTTAAAATGTACATTTAGGTTTACTTAGCTTTTCGAAGCTTGGAAATATTACCTCAAAGGTTATGAATAACCTAAACATTGCCTTAGTATCTCAAGCAAAAAACTCCATATCTGCCAGGGGGAAAACCCCAAGGACTTCCTCACCCCCAGAGGTCACTCATGCATTCAACCAACAATCAGATTCACCAAAAACCTTTTTACTGTCATAATGGTATTAAACTTTTCTTAAATATTTTCACCCTATTCTAATTTGAGATGATATTGTCTTTTCAAGATGTGAAATGTTTGCCAAGATAGTCTAAAATTGCCTTAATCTCCAAATCTCCCCTACCAATGATACTACCATTAGATGTGCTGACCTACATGTATATAATGATGCCATTTAACTTTTTAAGAACATATTTCAACCCTTAGTGTAAGTTATAAAGAATAGTTTCTGATACTTGCTGTCTTGTAAAGCATGGATTAAGTTATTGCTTGAAGGGTCTAAATAGCGTAAATATTGGCTATAAGAGTAAAAATCCTTCAGGGCTTCTAGAGGGAGACCCCCTCAGACCCCCCGCATGAGGTGGACATATCCCAGTCTCAAGCTCTTCCCCTCTTACTGTCAAGATGCTATCAAAGTATATTTCAAAAGTATTTCAACCCTATGTAGTTGTTTTTTACATGTTGGTGTTGTCTTGTAAGGCTTGGAAATTATTGTCTGAAAGGGTCTGAATAGTCTCAAAATTGACTTTTCAGGGAAAAAACCTCCAGGGCTTCTAGGGGGAGACCGCCTAGGACCCCCCCCCCCATGAGGTGTACACTTCCCAGTCTCAAGATCTCTCCCCTACCTCTTACTGTCAAGATCCTATCAAACTATATTTCAAAAATATTTCAACCTTATGTAGTTGCTTTTTACATGTTGGTGCTGTCTTGTAAAGCTTGGAAATGATTTTCTAAAAATGTCTGAATAGTCTCAAAATTGACTTTTCAGAGTTAAAAACCTCCTGAGCTTCTAGGGGGAGACCCCCAAGGACCCCCCATGACAGCTGTACATATTCCCTTCTCAAGCTTTCCCCCTACCTTTTACTGTCAAGATGCTATTAAACTCCTTTTCAAATATATTTACCCTGTGTAGTCAATAATTATAATTATGATAGTGCTAACCCGGGATCTTATAAAGTAGATGCAAGACAGTCAAGCAGTCCACACTGAATCACGATCAAAAAATACCTGTCACTCATGCGAATATCATATATGGGGGGGGGGGGGGTCATCATGTTTTAGAATTAAGTGATAGGGGGGGGGGGGGGTCAGCCTGTTTTGGGTTTTACAGATAGGGGGGGTCAGTGACTTTTTGTCGGCCCGATTTAAGAATCCACACCCCCCCCCCCCCAGGCTGGAGAAACTGACCGGTCCCTAAATTGTCTTCTAGTATAGAGCGTCTATTGATACATCTGTAGTACTAGTAGCAGGATTCATATCATTTAGGAAAACACCATAGACTATAGTACGTCGCCCAGTGTAACGCACAGGTTTATGGGTGTTCAACATACATTGAACAGCGCCCGCACTCGTTGATAAAGATTATGTAAAATCTTCGCCTCCAGCTTGCTTGTTTAATAAAAAAGTGAGATTTAGCCTTTTAAAAATACAAACGTAACAATTGTGAAGTTAGATTTATTAATTAAGATATTTGCGATTTTTGATGACTTTCATTTAAATCTCTATCACTAAAATTTCAAGCCACTCCTCCATGCCAAGCCGTACAGGCTAAGAATAGTATTCTTTTTCTTCACTAATACCTGTAGAGTTTGGCCGGCGGGGGTACCGAGTGAGAATTTTGGTTGGGGGTGTGGGGTGTAGTATTTTATGAAATCGAATTAAGGGGAGGGTCAAATGTTACTATGACCAATCTTCTATTATCTATTTATTGCATTTCTTTTATGATTTTTTGGCATCCCACCACTGCCACCACTGTTAGTTGTGATGTGATGTGGGGAGAGGGTTGGATCTTTAACTATTTATTTGTAGTATTTCGAAGGAAACACATTTTCTATTTCATGTTAACATTATTTTATTGAGATAAGTTTTCATTTTTGTTGAAATTTGTTGGTGATTTACGACAATTTTTCGACGAAAGTAAATGTTTCAAGAAATTTAAATTGTCGAAAATAAACTCTACTTGCTCACGTGCACTTTTGACTGTTTGACTCTCATTTACTCTCATTGACATATGCAACAGTTTTACAAGACAGTATTATCATTGTACTACAAACAACAAATCAACTCTCTTATCTGGAGGGGTCCCAGTTAATGTATATTCAGACATATAAATATATGAACGACCATACTATAGTTACTGGCCACATTTCACACTTTATACTGTTCAAGAGTAAATGAATACAAAAACAATTTAAAATCTTCGGCTAGTTTTGCTTCTCAGACAAATAAGCTTACGGTTAGATCTTACATTAAAATGGCAAGTGAAAATATTTAGTTTCAACTAAGAATGATGAGTGTGTGAATCTTTAGTCTACTTCTCTTTGTCATCAATAACTTAATAAATGGTATTACTAATCACCTGTATGATCAAAGGAATGCATATTACAAACAACGCACCTCAACTTTGGAGAATAACATGAGTGAATTCAGTCTTGAAAAAGATATAGATTTGGATATCTTATTTGACAAGAAAAGACTTTCTATCTTACCTTGAGTACGTGTCGTTAATATGGACAAAGAAGTTCGTCTGGAGAAAATCATTTTCAAGGTAATAAAAGTGGATATATACGACATGTAAGTTTGCTATCACTGCTAAAACAGTCCAACATTTCCACGTTCTATTTACATTGACAACTTTCGTTGTGCATAGTAACTATGTTCGACTTCTGAAAGTGAGTTGCTATTCGAACACATCGCGTTCTCCGCAGCACGGGCCTTGTCTCTCCAGAGGCTGGGTCCAGAGGCGCGGCTCCGTGATTGCTATGTCCACCAGGGCGACAGTAGGGAGCACTCAACGACATTCTAAGGAGAGGAAAACACGGGCTGACTCTTCCAACACCAGATTTACAAACTTCACCCGCACGACGATTACGATTTAATAGAACGGCCACTGTTGTCAGTGATTAATTGAAAACTCTAGAAGTTCTTCTCATTATCAACATAACAAGTATGTTTACATTGTCAATCGAAATCCAGGTGATTGTTTTAGTTACAAAGACAAATGAATGAAATGTAGATCTGTGTGTCATGAAATGGCCTATGTATCAACAGGTGGCAGTTGACAGTCAAAAGATGACACATACGTAATTACACTGTAAACCACTGGAATAAAACAAGAATTTAAAGTAAAAACAAATTTGGGCGCCCTTCATACCATGGCTATGCATATATGTATCCATATACTTTGATATCTATATTCCGTATATATGTGTTCATATACATAACAGTATATACGTATACCCACACACTGTGTAAGTATAATTGTTCACACATATCGGTATCCCATATAGTATATGCCCACATACTATATGTATATTCATAAATATGATACAAGCTAAATACAACTTTGTTGGTGAACCAATGTATTGTGTTAAGCTTTTGTTCCAACACAAACGTGAAATTCGTGACTTGAAATTTTCGACTGAGGTAGAGATGGAGTGCGATACAAACTTCCAGTCACATATGACCCCTCTTTAAGCTCACGTGTCCGTAAGGTCACTAGTTTTGAATAATTGCTGACAAATAGTTCTGAACCCTGATTAAACCAAGTACAACATTTGAAGCAATACCCATATCCATCGGACTAAAGTTATTGATGAGGTCGTTTTCATGAAGACTGTTATCTCTCTTATCTCAGATCTCTTTCTCTGTACGAGTTCATTTTTGGATTTTGTAGCTGTTGTTGAGTGCCGTCAAGTATTTAATTTCTTTTCTCATGATCTTCGAGTTTCTCTTCTACTCCGTCTTGTTTGTCATAAACTCCCCTCTGCTTCTGTTCAAGTTCTGTCTTCCATTTGTTCAATTCTTCAATTTTTCACGATTCCCTGTTGAAATGATAAAAAGAAATTAATCATACATAAATTTATGGGTTGTCTTTTGATCAGCGATTCATTACTCTATGTATAGACATAGTACAAACAACGCTCCATAACTTTGGAGAATAAAATCAGCGAAAGTATTGAAAATATATACCTTTGGATATCTTATTTGACAAGAAAAGAATTCCTATCTTACCTTGAGTACATGTTGTTAACATTGACAAAGAAGCTTGTCTTGAGAAAATAATTTTCAAGGTAATATAAGTGGATATATACGACACATAAGTTTGCTATCACTGCTAAAACAGCCAACATTTCCCACGTTCTATAAACACTGACATCCTTCGATTCGTTGCTCTCGAACTTCGTGTTTTGTCTGCCAGAATTGTGAGGAGGGACATAGCTTTGTCCGTCTAGGGACAAGACTCTCCTTCTAGGGATTTCTACGTTAAATTGCTAATTCATTGCTTTCCGTGAATTATCAAGTTCAACTATTTGCTTAGTTATCGTTAACAAATATTTGTGAATTGCGTGGGTATTTTTGTCTGAAGCTATCGGGTTTATTCTGTCTATGTGAACTTTCTTTTCTCTATTCCAGTGTACGGTAACTCCACGGCAGTTTTATTATAGCTATGTTATACTCTATCTAAACTTGCCAGTAACATTTATTGTTGTTGAGAAAAAGTCGTCCCATTTTATATCCGTCGATTTAAATCGCCTGTTCATATTTTGTATTTGATAAAATGAGACGTAATGTCATTTAAGAATAACGTACTGTATTCATGTAAATTATTTGAAATTGATCCGGTGGTGTTTTTTGAAAGTCAATTCATGTTTGCTTTTTGTATTGAAATGTTTTGTATCAACTGTTTATTTATGTTAACGAGTGAGATTACACTCTCATATTCAGAGTAGGCTATTGTAATTTATTATAACATTTGTTTTAACCGCAATTAGTGCCCATGGTGTCGGTGGCCTGCCCCGTCTCCTAAGTCTGTGTAGCTTATTACACAGATATATACTAATGTGTGAACACATACATACAGTACACATATGATATGCGGTAGCATTCATTTTCGCTGCCAATAGGTGGCGATGTGATAACAATTGCTGGCGGTTCAAATAGATGCGCAACTTTGGTGATTTTCAATCTTAGATCGCTCAATGAAAAACAAATACTAGACATTTGAACATTACTCAAAGAAAACCAGACTATACTAAAGAGTGACTTTTCCCTTAGTTGATAAACGTGAATTATCAATCAAAGCGTTAAATTGTGCACTCAGTCGCGAAATAAATAGTGACATTATTATTATTATTATTATTATATTATAACGTATAACTCTTTTAAACGGTCGTTATCTGATTTTTTTATATCTTTCTTCAGTATATTACAATGTAAATGGTACTTACAGTATTATATATACTACCAAGGAAACTTAACCATCTCTTGGTATTCATAACGCAAGCCCAATATTTGATGCATAAACAATTAGATGACATCTTATCAATTTAGCATTAACTATAATAGAATGTTGAAGAAATCCACTGTATAAATTATCTTAAATTATGTAGAACGCCCTCAAATGTGTGCACTGAAACTAATATAATACAATAGTTTATTGTATATTTTGTAAATCATTCTGGAATTAAGAGAAAACATGGAATATAGACTATAACTGATTTTAAACGGGAGGAAAATAATGCAATTGCTGAAATACAACTAAAAATGTTTTCTTGTATCCCGGATTGTAAAAACTGCGACGTTAACATAGAGATGTGGAAAATCGCAGTTACGTTTATGTCTGAACTATTTATGGAACACATGTTTACATTACATTCTGGGATTACTACTTGCGTCAGCTTTTTTGTAAAAAAAATAAATAAGCTTACTAAATTATATTGATGACGTGTTGAGGAGTCAATGGATATGGGATGGAAACTTGTATATAAGCTAGACGACAACAAATAAGTCTGAAGCCGTGTTCAGTAATCAATAATGTAAAAACTGTCACCATAAAAAGACAGTAAATCTGACTGACAGCGTATAAATTCTCAAAAAAAATTCTTTTAATACAGGTCAACAGAGGTACTGGTGATACTGAATTGTGTCGCCAATAAATGTACGTTCGATGCTGCAGGTACCGGTGAAATCGTACTGATCGTATTTACATTTTATGACATGTTATACTTACGGAATGTAATTCAAACGGGGGAAACACATCCTGACTTCTGCGTTCTGAGCACTTTCGCAAACGTATATTGCCAAATTTCCGTATTTGCATTTCGAGACAAACAATTTATTAGTGTAGTGTGAACCCCCGTGTATGTTATGCAATGATGTTTTTTGAAATACTTGTAAATTCACAGAAAGAAAACAATTTGTACTGTGCACTTTGATTGGCTGTTTCTCATTACAACAGGTGCAATACCTCGCGTCACTATGAGTGGATATCATTAGACAATTGTTTCCCGCCAAAATGTCAATTCAAAGCTGGTGGTTTGGGGATGCCTTTATTGTGATTGGTTCTCATTGACAATTGGAATTTAACACCTGGAGTTGTGTATATATAGAGAGTTATCCCGTTGTGAAAGCCGTCTTTGACCGCAGCTCACGCTACAAAAAAGATGGATGCCCGATGCCTTTGCCTGCTGACACTGTATTACTTAGTTCTGTGCTACATACGTGACCTGGTGAGAGAAAGAACGGATGGAAGATTTTCTGGAAGTATGCTTGGTTTGGTCGAAGTGGTTTGTTGCAGTTTGAGAGGTTTGGTTGGAAGAAAGTTAGAAGAGAAGATGGTTATGTATTTCTGGGTGTATTTGCTGTCTGTACTACATGTCATTGTCTGCCGCTGTATACGTCTACTACACGAATTGAAGTTGAATATAAGGACTGCCATGGATGACTTGAGAAGATGGAATTGGAGAATGCCTGAAGTGATGTCTACCTGTTGTTATGTTTGGATAAGTGACCTGTTATTTTTGTCTTTTGCACGTGGGTACTTTATAAGCGTTTGGTTAGGAGAACAATGGAAGACAGTTTGGCCAGTTTCATTGTTAATAAGTAGACAAAAATATAGCATTGGGGTGGGCAGATGAAAAATTAGGATTAAAATGTTTTGCAATTGAGGGGAGGGGTTTTCATTTAGAAAAGTATCATGTTATCAAAATCAAAACACCAATTCCTGAAGAAAAAACAAACAAAAACAAAAAACATACAAAACACCCGCTCAAAATAAAACTATAAAAAAAAATTTAAAAAAAAAATTGGAGTATTTCTTTACCCTGGGAGCAGTTTTTATTTCATGTAATATTTTTTGTAAAATATAGGACTATTTTTTTTTATCATGTGAGTCGTTCTTATTCCATGGAACGATTTTTTTTTTTAATTTGATATTTTTTTTATTTTTTTTTTTTACCATGGAGTAGTTTTTATTTCATGGGAATAATTATTTTTACAATGGCAGTATAAATAAAAATAGAAATACAACTGGTGTAAACCAAAATGCTCCAGTAGGTTGCAATTGGTTTTGCTAAATCTAAAATTTGTGCACATCACTAAAACGAGTATTGCTAGCAGAAAAGTTTGATTCAATATTTATCAATTGAAATTTTGAACACAAATATTATGGTTATATTTCTATGTCAAGCAGAGATTACAATGTTTAGAAAAGGGAACAGAATTTGTCCAGCAAAAGCATTTTTAGTCCCCCAAAGTGTGTGACTATTACAATGGGCTTCCATCTGTCCGTAATATGTCATTTCTCTGACTTGTAATATCCGATTTCTTTCAAAACTGGCACAAAGGTGACATGTCATATGGAAAATATGCATGTCGTTCTTTTTTTCGACATATGCAAATGTAATTGGCGGCCATATTTGTAATCAAAAATCAATATTTAGTGCATAATTAATTCAACTAACTAGCTTTCTTTTGAAACCTGACCTTGAGCAATTACAAAAATTACCATTCATGAATACATAGCTGGGGCAACTCCCATGAACCATATGGGGAGGGTCTGTTGGAAAGTTTGTATGTCATAAGGTATGACATAGGGTATATACTTTTCTGAGCCAGAAGATTTTGGAAAACCTTACCCATCTAGACTGGTAGATTTTATTTTAATTGTAGCTCAAAATGATTATGTAATTTTCAAAATAATTCTTACAATTGCTAAAAGTAAGATTTCATTTCTCAAAAAAATAATTCTTTTGATCAGTTTTTAGGTATTACATCATATGAACTAACATCGGCATGTATTATAGACCTGTATAGTATGTATTTTGAGTGATACAGTTGGTATAAGGAAGGGTCATACCCTTTTTAAGGTGTGTATTATGACAACAGTTTGGGTTTTGGGGGTTTCAACATAGCCTCCCTATGTCATTTCACAAAGAGTTGCCCACCTCATCCTGGGATACATGGTCATGTGAACAAAATTAATGAAAGTGGTTTATTTTGCCAATACTAGTTCAAAGAAGCACACTTAAGATAAATTTTCTTTGCCGGCCCTTCTATTAAATTCTATCTTAATAACAATAATGATAATAATAACTTTAGGGTAATAATAATAACATATAATAAATAATCACTAATAAGTAATAAGTACTAATATAATAAATACTAATATGTGATAAATACTAATATATGATAAATAATAATATATAATAAATAAGCACATAATTAGGCACCAATGACTATTATAATTTCTAATTTTCCTTTCATAATTAATTGCACTTGAATTTGAAATAGTATTGGTATTATGGATTACTCTCATTAAACATGTTCATATGACAGGACAACTCTGTGTGAAATGATACTAGGAGGCTTTGCTGGGATCACCAAGCCCTTACTGTTGTCATACTACATACCCAAAAATGGAGACACTTTCTAATACCAACTTTATAGCACAAAATAGATACTGTACAGATCTATGATAGATACAGACGTCTGTTTGTGTGATGAAATAGCTAAAAACTGATCAAATTAATTGTCTTTTGGAAAATGAAATCTCACTTTTAAGAATTGTAACAACTTTTTGAAAATTAAAGAATTATTCTAAGCTGCAATTGAAGCAAAATATATCGGTCCAGTTGAGCATGGTTTTCCCAAGTATTCCAGCCCAGAAAAGAATACCCTGCTTTCTAGCAGACGTTCCCCATGTGGTCACCTATGGAAGTTGCACAGCCCCACCCCCCTCCCCCCCCCCTCCCCATAGTTCTGCAAAAAATAATTTTAAATTCTCTGAAATAGGCCAAAAATACACATTATGATAACACATACAAATTCTACCCATTTTGTACAACTTTAATCAAAGCTATGTCATATTAATAAATTTGATAGTGTAAAAATGCTTTCGCTTGACTTATTCTTGATCAATTTTTCAGGGAGAAACAGTAAGACAATAAAAAATCATTTAATTATACAGTTTATGCAAATCTATACTTGCAGTTCTTTCTTTAGAGTAATTTCCCAAACCTGTGCAAGTGCACCCATTTCATAAAAAATTATTGTCTCCAAATTAGAACCATGAAAATTTGATGTCAGCCATATGGGAGCACTTTGGTAAATGTAATTTATATTGAATGTATTTCTTCATTATTTATCAATAAAACATAACATTAACAAAACTGTATTAATAAAATTTGCATGCAAGTTTATTTTCAGGAAGCCAGGCTCGACAAAGATGGACAAATGATAAGATAAGAAGACCCAAGACTGATTGATGTATTTGATTACTACGATACTGAGGTGTATTTTACAGTTATGTTATCTTTTGAAGTGTAATTTATATATCAAATTGTATTTTCAAGTTATTTTATTAGTAGAACTGGAGGTTGGAGGAGTTTAGAAGAACAGAAAAACAGTTTCAGACATCAGCACCAAGTAAGTTTATGAGTTTTTTTTAGTATGTATGCCTGCATGAATGATTGCTCTTTTAACTCACCCCCATCCCCACCCCACCCCTTCCAACATACAAACATTAAAAACATTACTTTCTGCATCTCCGGCACCGGTCATCATATTCGCGTCATCATCTACCTCGCATCTCGGTCCGTTGTCGTCGCTGCGCGTGATCACATATTACATATTGACATATACATACAGCACCCCATTGATTTTCTGTTATCCCATTTCAGTATGTCTGGTTTGTTACTGTGGTTTTTGGTTTTCTCTGACTAGATGGGTCTCTATGGTTGATTAGTTTGTCGGTTGGTTGGCAATGGTTGGTTAGTTGTTTGGTTGGCAATGGTTGGTTGGCAATGGTTTGTTGGTTGGTTGGTTGGCAATGTTTTGTTGGTTGGTTGGTTGGCAATGGTTTGTTGGTTGGTTGGCAATGGTTCGTTGGTTAGTCCTTCTGTTGGTTATATTTTTCATTTGTTGTTCATGGTCTTTCTCTCATAACAAACACACATACACCTCACAAACTTCCGCAGTTTTGCCGTCGTCTCAATTTCCGCCGTGTCTCGATCCGCTTTTATTCGCTGCGCGTACACATTCAACAGTTACATTACACCAATACAATCAAGTCCCCATCCCTTTTAACTTTCTGTATGTTTGGTTTAGAGTTATAATGGCACATTCCATTATAACTCTATTCATGATTTGCTGTTAAGCATTATGTGTATGTGTGTTACCCCTCCCCATGAAAATAAAGAAAAACGTTGAATCAGGTGTCCGCTTGTATGGTGAGTCGAATTGGCGACAATGAGTTGCGTTGGCTGCAATGATACCCCTAGCATTGACTAGATAATATGGATTTTAGAGTAATCAATTTTGAATGCTGCCCAAATTCCACCGAGCTCATAGAGCTATCAATCATTTAATCAATTTCACCACAAACGTTAAAAAATTATCAATTATATCAATCAATCAATCAATCAATCAATTTTTATTGCATAACAACATGCCATAGCAAGCATGGTAAAGCATACCAAAATAACATACAGAAATAAAGTGAATTCGATACTATTTACATCAAGAAATTTTCCAAGAGGAAGTTTTATCATCAGAAGTCAAAATGTGCTAAAATTAAACTAAAATTTATGTAATAAAATTAAATATCAAACTCTTCAAAATCCAGGGGACCATATTGCCAGAATTACCATACGAGTATGACTACATTCTCAGTCTAAATAATTGTTGGCATAATGACCAAGAGAAAGTACTATCGTATCTGGCTGTGTATTTCAAGGCAATATCTATTACATAGTACGTCTGCAGAATATACATACAAATATACATCACCTACACCTAACAGCTATGAATGGTAAGTGTCATCTATAAATTCTTTACTAACTTTTTGTTGTTCATCTACAATTGATTTGTAATGTCAATAATGCAGATGAAAAATGATGTAGCCTCAAATATTCATCTGAAAGTTATTGATACAGTGACAAATTTTCATAAGTCTTCATCAAAGACAGTCACCAGTATTTCAACTTACAAGTTAATGCTGAATTTGTTGTGACAAATATGATCAAAATTTTGTCATCATTGGCAAGGTCACCAAAAAAAAGCAATGTCAAGGTCTTGAAGCTCATTATAAATAACACTGGTTAAGTAATTTAATTTTGATTTCTATGTATTAAACTGCTAGTACAGTCTGGGTTAGTGCACAAAATGTCAAATTTGACAATAAATATAGCCGCCATTCAACCATTATTGCCAATGTCAAAGTAGCCTGCATATGTGGATTACTGTTTCTGACATCCCATGGCATTGCTTTGGACAAATCTTCACATCAACATAATAAAGGTGAATAATCGGAAGATTTCCCCAAGATGGGTCTGTTTGTGACTGGAACCCCTAACAATTGATCAAGTAGATTGGTAGATGTTTTCAACTTGGGCTGCACACCTTTGTATGAAATACAGGTGAGTATACAATGATAGAGGGATGCATGCATGCACACACAAACAGACACATGGACATGTGCATTTGACCAAATACAGTAGCCCCCCCCCCCAACCCCTACTTCATCACCGGGCTTCGTCCATTGGGGATAAATATTTGGGTGAAAATACCCATTGTCTTGAAGATGTCAACAAAGTTAGTCCCAACAAAATAATGATCGTACTTAAAATATGGCTCTACGGCTATTGACTAGCCCCTGGTAATAGTACTACTACAAGAAATGTGGAAATTGAATACTAGCACTCGGTAATAGCACTACTACAAGAAATGTGGAAATTGAATACTAGCACTCGGTAATAGCACTACTACAAGAAATGTGGAAATTGAATACTAGCACTCGGTAATAGCACTATTGTAAGAAATGTGGGAATTGAATACTCGCACCCAGCAATAGCACTAGTACTATTGCAAGAAGTGTTGGAATTGAATCCAACTTTTACCAATTTTCAGAATGTTGAATTCTCCAACAGATTTCCTCCACAAATTACTAATATTGTTGAAAAAAGTTTTGCCCTTATAGCCAGATCTATAGATGCCATGTGATGGAGTCGGTATTATCTCCTTTTCACTACTTGGCTGACTATCTTTAAACTATAAAACAATAATAAATATGATGTGTACACCTCATAACCAAATGTCCTGTTTGCAAATGTACTGCCCCATTTATAGTGAGATTGGGGATTACAATGTGAGATTACCATCCAAGGGTTATTATCCAATGCATTAAGGGGGGTAAACTAAAGGGCAAGTTTCTACTAATGGAAATAAAGGCATTTTGTATATAAACACTGTAATCTGAAGTCACTTCATGATTTTACATCACTTATGTTATGCACAGTTGCCTAGAAATACATATTTGAAACTTTCTCCTTATTCACTGTTCACGTTAGCTCCTTGTGATGGGCAAGCATTGCCTCATGGGAGTCCTACTCAATAGCAATCAATACATGAAAATAATCAAACTGAGTCTATGTCTCTATAACATTTTGTAGGTACATGTGCAGTTGGGGTAATTTTTGGTGCATGCTCATGTAGGGAGGTGTCCAGAGCACTCTATAATACTATGCAACTACTATACAAGTAATTGAATTGCAGAATCAAAACTTGGTGTTCAGTCATACATGCATGTATATACATGAAGTGTAACTTAAAATAGAATGGATTTACCAGCATATTGCACATATAATTGTTCCATGTATATGATTTAATAAAAGGGTGATCACAGTAATAATTCAAACATATTCTATACAATTTCAAA
Source organism: Glandiceps talaboti (assembly GCF_964340395.1). Taxonomy (NCBI): domain Eukaryota; kingdom Metazoa; phylum Hemichordata; class Enteropneusta; family Spengelidae; genus Glandiceps; species Glandiceps talaboti. The sequence goes on from NC_135568.1 coordinate 19,759,727, forward strand.
TAATCAAAATGCTATTTAAATGATTTGTTAATTTAAACTAAAATTTACAAATTTAAAACTTCCACAAATGTCATTCTTGGTGTATGTTTTTCTTCAAGATTAGATAAATATCTTATATCGATTACTGTAAATGACAAAGTTGATTCAAGTTTGTGTATTACAGATAACAAGATGTAAATATTTTAAATGGGAAAATTAGATATTTATTTCCCAAATATTTCTTCTTTCAGCCATGGAAAACACGAGTGACCTAAGGGGCCTTGTCAAGAGTCTGAAGATGATCAGTGACAAAACTCTTGGTTCATGAGTATTTTCCTTTTGATTGAAGGAAAATATGGAAGAATAACATATTTATACCTTCTCCGGCATAATTTATGAAATATTGGCATAATTAATGGGGATTGAAAGGTTTTGATTTGTATTTTTAGCACTTCATCCAGTGACATAGACACAGGTGGTCCAGACAGAATGATTGGGTATATCTACATTTTCTGTTTGAACACAATAACTTGGTTTGTACATTGTCTATAAATACATGTAAATAAGATGCAATTGTACAAATAGCCATTGGATAGCTGAATGCATCCCTTGAAATAGAAATAATTAATTATTAAGTTGACAGACTCAAATATCATTTTGCATCATAAAATGTACAAAACATAAAACATATATTTTGTACAAAACATATCATTTCTTTGATCAGACAACCACAACACATTGACTGAAAACTGTTAAAACACCAACAATTATAGTGGTCATCATTATCCATAAGCAGTACAGAAACAGGTTGAAATCATGATTACCACTGAGGGTACTGAGTTTTGGGTATGGACCATAAAATCAATTTGATTTTATTTATTGTGTATATAGCTACAAAAATAATTGATCGGCAGGTGATGTGATACTGTACACAGTGTACAATATTATGTTAGTATAAATAAAAATAAGTTTGGACCTAACAAAACATTTTTTTAAACATTCCAAGGGACCGGTCAGTTTTTGAAATTGACAGTAGAGGGGTCATGCTGTTTTGAAAATTGTAAATGGGGGGGGGGGGGGGGGGGGGGTCATTGTGTTTTAGATTGTGATGGAAGAAAAAAATCCTTTCTTCAATGACCCCCCTCAGACCCCCACGTGAGGTGGACTTATCCCAGTCTCAAGCTCTTCCCCTCTTACTGTCAAGATGCTTTCAAAGTATATTTCAAACGTATTTCAACCTTATGTAGTTGCTTTTTACATGTTGGTGTTGTCTTGTAAGACTTGGAAATTATTGTCTGAAAGGGTCAGAATAGTCTCAAAAAACCTCCAGGGCTTCTAGTGGGAGACCCCATAGGACCCCCTCCCCCACATGAGGTGTACACATCTCAGTCTCAAGATCTTCCCCCTACCTCTTACTGTCAAGATCCTATCAAACTATATTTCAAAAATATTTCAACCTGATTTAGTTGCTTTTTACATGTTGGTGCTGTCTTGTAAAGCTTGGAAATTATTTTCTGAAAATGTCTGAATAGTCTCAAAAATGACTTTTTAGAGTTAAAAACCTCCTGTCCCTTATAAACGTTGGATAAAATTGGAACACGGTCGTCAGGAACTAGACTGGTAATGTATGAAAATAACTGACCAACTCCAGCCAGTGCAGCTTTAAAATGTTAGATTTTCAACAACTGGACTGTAATTTAAATAAAATTGGGACAAAGTTTTGTTGAAAGATGAAAGTATAGCCAAATCATGACAAAGAATTATCTGCTTTGTTTATACTTTTATCTAAAACACACACACAGACAAACAGATATATATATATATATATAACTTGGTGAGTGTCAATCTGCTAAGACAGTGCTCTATACCGCAGTGGCAGAGCGCAATAGTTTTGGTAGTTCTGGAACTCTTTCTTGGTTGTAACTCGGAGTTTCACGCATCGTGCGATCATCAAACAACTGACAACATTGTCTGATGATCACACGATGCGTGAAACTCCGAGTTACAACAAAGAAAGAGTTCCAGAATTACCAAAACTAACTATATATATACACATATAATTTCATTCTTCTTTCGCCAAGTAGAGTGCTCGATCACCTTGGAGAGCTATCATACATAAAAATGAAAGAAGACGAGTCTGATATTACATTGTGGAATTACACTACGGACCGTTTCACCAGAAGGATCGTCGGGTGTAATAGTGTGTAATAGACACTATTAGAAGGTATACATCAACATTAACATTATACTAGAATATTAAGTACATTGAAGGTTTTGTAAGTATTTTCATGTTTACAGACATATATGATTGTCAGCCTGTGCCAATTTAATAATCATGTTACACTCACACAATAGTGTATGTGATGTTCCTTTAGCTAAACACTCAATACTATACAAGCATAACATTGACTGGGACTCCATTTCCATTTTATATTGACACATTCTAGCATGTATTTTTAAGAAAGATCACAGAGGATATCAACATCTGACACTGTAATCCCAAAATCAAGATCAACCAGAGATAGGGGCACACAGTACCAAACATTTATAATTGGCTGTAGTGATCATACTGCCACCTAGAGGTCAACTGCAACTGTGGAAATAGTCATTCAGATTAGGTTCAATGCTAAAACGTAAATTTTGTAATTAAATTCATTTCACCTACTGAGACCTACTGAATTATGGTCACTTGTAAAAGTTCTTTTTACTTCTTTTTATTCATTGAAAGCCATAAACTTGTTCTAAGTGGTTCATAGTCATGATAATTGACATAATATACCTATAATGGTGTTTGTACAGATAGTATATATATAGAAACATAGTATATTATTTCAATAGTATTATACAGGCCTGTACGTACGTACATATGTGTTTGTTTATTTGTTTGTCTGCCTGTCTGTCACAGTTCACTAACTAACTAACTCACTCACTCACTCACTCACTCACTCACTCACTCACTTACTTACTTATGTGCTTTTTCCTGCAAAAAAAACTTTCTGTGTTACTGTATAAAATAGCCACAAATGGTAGCTTAAATCTCATAGACACATAGTATTAAAATGTTTCTGCATCCATTTATATGTATTGTCACAATGATCCATTTCAACTTCAGGTTTTACGCAGATGACGTCTTCAGATATCATGGACCTGGGTCTCTGACGTAGTCAATCGTGCATTTCAGTTGACTGAACGGAATGTTCAACTGTCTCCTGGTTTCCTGGAGAGAGGCGAGAATAAAACATAGATATGGGTTACCATAATCATAAATGACATAAAGAGGTTACATTTTCGAAGAATTTTATCCATTGCTGCTTGCGGTACTGTCGTCAGACTCTGGAGTTTATAGCTACATTTCGCATTGGAAATTGAAGAATATGTATCCATGGATTGCAGTCCCCGAGTCTCGCCCTGGAGAAACAGTCTGGAATCTTTGAAAAGTGTTACGTCAGGTCAGGCATCTGTCACTTTCAAAAGATCTTTGAACACTAATAAAATGTGTTCGTACAGTCGTCACGGAGTGCTCATGTCCGCGTAGTATTTCGTAATTTGTTGTGTGCCTTGTCTACAGTCTAAATATTGCAATTTTTTGTCTTGAATATATTTCCCCTACCTTTAAATTGTCTTATAGTATAGAGCGTATATTGATACATCTGTAGTACTAGTAGCAGGATTCGTATCATTTAGGAAAACATCATAGACTATAGTATGAGTACGTCGCCCAGTGTAGCGCACAGGTTTATGGGTGTTCAACATACATTGAACAGCGCCCGCACTCGTTGATAAAGATTATGTAAAATCTTCGCCTCCAGCTTGCTTGTTTAATAAAAAAGTGAGATTTAGCCTTTTAAAAATACAAACGTAACAATTGTGAAGTTAGATTTATTAATTAAGATATTTGCGATTTTTGATGACTTTCATTTAAATCTCTATCACTAAAATTTCAAGCCACTCCTCCATGCCAAGCCGTACAGGCTAAGAATAGTATTCTTTTTCTTCACTAATACCTGTAGAGTTTGGCCGGCGGGGGTACCGAGTGAGAATTTTGGTTGGGGGTGTGGGGTGTAGTATTTTATGAAATCGAATTAGGGGATGGTCAAATGTTACTATGACCAATCTTCTATTATCTATTTATTGCATTTCTTATATGATTTTTTGGCATCCCACCACTGCCACCACTGTTAGTTGTGATGTGATGTGAGGAGAGGGTTGGATCTTTAACTATTTATTTGTAGTATTTCGAAGTAATACACATTTTCTATTTCATGTTAACATTATTTAATTCAGATAAGTTTTCATTTTTGTTGAAATTTGTTGGTGATTTACGAACTTTTCTTCCAATTTTTCGACGAAAGTAAATGTTTCAAGAAATTTAAATTGTCGAAAATAAACTCTACTTGCTCACATGCACTTTTGACTGTTTGACTCTCATTGACATATGCAACAGTTTTACAAGACAGTATTATCATTGTACTACAAACAACAAATCAACTCTCTTATCTGGAGGGGTCCCAGTTAATGTATATTCAGACATATAAATATATGAACGACCATACTATAGGTTGTTTTTATATTTATAAGATTTTTATTGGTAACTTCAGTTGTTTACAATATAAGTTGCTCTTGTTTTACATAATAAGATGGTGTATTGTTATCCATTTGTTACAGTGCCTTTCAAGTACTAAAGTATGTCTTTGTTAACAGCTATAATATACTCACAGTGATAATTGTATTTCACATGGTTGACCATACTATAGTTACTGGCCACATTTCACACTTTATATTGTTCAAGAGTAAATGAATACAAAAACAATTTAAAATCTTCGGCTAGTTTTGCTTCTCAGACAAATACGGTTAGATCTTACATTAAAATGACAAATGAAAATATTTAGTTTCAACTAAGAATGACGAGTGTGTAAATCTTTAGTCTACTTCTCTTTGTCATCAATAACTTAATAAATGGTATTACTAATCACCTGTATGATCAAAGGAATGCATATCACAAACAACGCACCTGAACTTTGGAGAATAACATGAGTGAATTCAGTCTTGAAAAAGATATAGATTTGGATATCTTATTTGACAAGAAAAGACTTTCTATCTTACCTTGAGTACATGTTAATATGGACAAAGAAGCTCGTCTGGGGAAAATAATTTTCAAGGTAATGTAAGTGGATCTATAAACCACATAACTTTGCTATCACTGAAAAAACAGTCCAACATTTCCACGTTCTATTTACATTGACAACTTTCGTTGTGCATAGTAACTATGTTCGACTTCTAAAAGTCTCGAAGAATGTATCGCCAGTTCACGTGAGTTGCTATTCGAACACATCTCTGCGACGTTTTCCGCAGCCGTGATCACTGCAATCTGATTAAAATCTGATGTTAGATAGGCTGGTATTCCTGCATTTACCTTTCTTCCATCGTTATTGCGTCTTTTACGTGAGTTTTTTTTTTCTGGGCGAACGCCTTTCTAACAATCTGATTAAGATCTGATGTTAGAT